>NC_079190.1:309969050-310144050 GCF_029499605.1 Hyla sarda | reverse complement strand
GTTGGTTGCATTTCGTTTGTTCTTATCTACATTATGTTCCAGTTTGGTTTTTAATATTTTCTAATAAAGCCAGTATTTTATCCAGTCTGGGAGCCGGATGCTACTTTCTCCTCCATCTTACTGAAGGACAGTGGAGGGAGCTCCACTGTCCTTCAGTAAGACCCGGGATATCAGCTCCCCCCTTGGAAAAGCTAGGGAGAAGGGGCTAGGCCCCATTGACTGCAGAAGGGCATATGGCTGGGTAAGAGGCTTGGAGAGATCCGTAGTACCCAGGAGGAGCTCCACCTCCGAAAAAACAGGGGTAAACGTCAGGGAGCCAAATTGTGCCCGAACTGCATGCCTGAGCTGAAAATACCGAAATAAGGCATTTCCAGGGATGCCATAATGTTCTCTCATGTCCGCAAAGGATAAGAAAACCTGATCCTCCCGAAACAGATGAATCACAAATTTGATGCCATGCGAACCCCAAAAACCAGTCTCCTGTAACTCCTGTAGGTGAGGTAGATGTATATTTCCCCACAAGGGAGTCCTAGGAAATCTGCGGAAATCTACCCGACACCACAGACCAAACCTTGGCTATAGTCAGAGGAGTAGGATAGGAAGAGCGAGAGTGATACCTGTAAAGCGTGTTAGTCGGGGCTTCATAGGACCCCATGAGCGCACCAGCCAGGGTGGTCGCTGAGTTCGACAGATCCAGGTCAATCCACCATGCTGCATATACCAACTGGGAAGCAAGAAAATAATTATAGGCATCAGGGGCAGTTAGGCCACCCCTCCGCCTGGGAGCCTGAAGAATGGCCCAACCGAGTCTGGGAGGATCACCCTGCCAATAGAAGGATCCCAGAGCACCACTTAATGCACCAAAATATTTCCTAGGGGGAAACATAGGGGCCAAGTGAAAAAGATACAATAATTTAGGAAGATAAATCATTTTGAAAATATTAATCCTACCAGCTAGGGAAAGAGGCAGTGTGGACTATGCCCCAAGTCTCTCCACGGTGGTGCGCAGGAGGGGCTCCAGGTTCAGAGGAATATAGTCTAAGAGGGACGGAGTAACCTCCACTCCCAAGTGTCCGAAACGGGGAACCACCTGTATGCCAGCCGGGAGGGAAGGAGGGAGAAGGACCCCAGAGGAAAGCACCATAAGGAAGGATTTAGCCCAATGAACCTGCAGGCCTGAGATCACACCAAATCTGTCAAGCAGGTCCATAAGGGACCGTAGCGAGCCCTCCGCATCCCGCCAGATATACCAAAGTATCGTCAGCATAGAGAAAGACTTTCTTGACTATAGACCCCCTAGGAATATCGCATATACCTGGATCCCTATGAATGGCTGCAGCTAAGGGATCTATCGCCAGTGCATACAAGAAGGGTGAGAGCGGACACCCGTGCCTTGTCGCACGCCCCAATGAAAAGGGAGCAGACACCTCAAGATTAGTACGGATACAGGCCCTGGGACTATCATACAGGAGACGAACCCAAGCACAGAACCGGGGACCGAACCCAAAAGCACCCAACACCTCCCAAAGATAAGGCCACAAGAACGAGTCAAAGGCCTTAAAAATATCCAAACTGACAACCACCTTTGCAGGAAACCCCTTGCACACCGCCGCTATGTTTACCTGCAAGAGCTTCACATTCACATCAGTGGCCCTGCCTGGCATAAACTCAGTTTGGTTAGGATGAATGACGGAACCAATAACCCCGTTGAGGCGAGAGGACAGAATTCTAGCCAGAATCTTAATATCAACTTTCAAAAGGGAGATGGGTCTATAGTAGCCTGGGAGTACTGGGTCCTTATCGGGTTTAGGGAGCACCACAATGAAAGCTTCCCGCATAGAGTCTGGGAGAGCATCAACCTCAGCTAAAGAATGATATAAATTATGGAGAATAGGGGCCAGTTTCTCCTCACTCATCCTGTACCAATCGCCCACCATCCCATCCAAGCCCGGAGTCTTTCCACGGGGAAGATCTTTGATAGCCTGGGCCACTTCCTCCACCATAAGAGGGGCATCCAAAGCCTCTGCCTGATCTCTACTTAGCATTGGAAGGGTAATACAGGGAATGGGAGGACTACAGTACCCAGAAAGATTATCAGAATTAGGGTTATTTAGTTTAGAAAAAAGAAGGCTTAGGGGAGACCTAATAACTATGTATAAATATATCAGGGGACAGTACAGAGATCTCTCCCATGATCTATTTATACCCAGGACTGTATCTATAACAAGGGTGCATCCTCTACGTCTAGTGGAAAGAAGGTTTCTACACCAGCACAGACGGGAGTTCTTTACTGTAAGAGAAGTGAGACTGTGGAATTCTCTCCCGGAGGAGGTGGTCATGGTGAACTCTGTAATAGAGTTCAAAAAGGGGCTTGATGCATTTTTGGAGAGTAAGAACATTGCTGGTTATGTATACTAGATTTATAGGGACAGAATGTTGATGCAGGGATTTATTCTGACTGCCATATTTGGAGTCAGGAAGGAATTTGTACCTCTAGTATGAGTTTTTTTTGCCTTCCTCTGGATCAACTCAACTCAGTAGGGACTTATTAGGGTTATAGGTTGAACTTGATGGACTCTGATCTTTTTTCAACCTTATTATATTATTATGTTACTAAGGAAAGGAAAGCAATTTGTTAGTGATCAGTTCTAGCAACTCAGCCTGAAAGGGAGGGGCAACATACACAGGAACAAGGACAAAGGAAAAAGACCCCAGAGAGCAATGCAGAATAACAAACCTCCCATAATGATCACAAACCGCTTGAGAGACGGCCAATGGCAGGGCCTTAGTAATCAAAACCGAGACCCCCTTTACCATATGTAGAATACACAGCATTGTAACCCCTAGCTATCCAGGCCTGTTTAAAGGCCAAGACTTTTTGACCCGTAACATGAGTCTCTTGTAAACAAATCACATGAGGAGACAGACGTTTCACAAAGTCCAGACACAAGGCTCTCTTAAACTTAGAGTTGAGTCCCCGAACATTCCAACTTACCACCTTCAACGTCCCCCTCTTGGCATAGGAAGGCACAGACTAACAGGAGAAACCAACGGAGGACCAGGCCAGGGGGGAGGCCAAGCACCGGGACCACACACACCCACACACACACCACAGAACAACTGACACACCACAAAGATAACAAAAGACCAAACAAACAGACCAACAAGAAAACAAACAGCACAACAAAAGAAACGACAAGGCATAACAAATGCATCCCCAACAAAACCCTGTCTAGCACTAAACTGGTGCAGACCTAGACCCTGAAACACTAATCTCACGAGAGGTAGCAAGAACTAGCGACCTAACCAATCCACAACCGCCCCCCACCCCCAACCCCCGCTAACTAAAATGGACCCATTCCCTCGGAACCCCTGCAAATACAAATAGCAGAATGCCAAAGCAGAAGTCCAGAGCAGGAGACCACGGCCAAAAACTATAGACAGGACCTAAGTGGGAAACTACCCCGGGCCTACTCCCTACCTAGGGCCTACTCCCTAACACTAACTAGCTAAATATCAAGGCCAATGAAGTCCAGCAGCAGCAAATAGACAGGAACTCAGTCCGGAGGATCCGCATCAGGAGCCACAGGAGCCGCATCCACCCACTGCAGAGCCTCAGACGGGGAGGTGAAGAACCTGGCAGTAGACCCGTCCACCACCAGAAGGCGGGCTGGAAACATATATCCCTTGGTTCTCAGGAGGAGGCGAACTTCAGTGAACTTAATCCTTTGTTTACGTGATTCCACTGAAAAATCCAGAAAAAATGCACTTTACCTTTAAGGCGGACAGCTCTGAGGATACCATCTCTATCTCGATAGTGGAGGAGCTTAGCCAAGAACGGTCGAGACGGAGCCCCCGGAGGAGGCGGCCGGGCCGACAACCGATGTGCCCTCTCGACAGTAAAGTAGGGTGAGAAGGTGTCAGGCGGCAACAGTTCTTTTAGCCATTTTTCCAGGAAGGCCACAGGATCCGCTCCTTCCACTCTTTCAGGTAGATCCACCAGGCGGATATTATTGCGCCTAAGTCTGTTGTCTAGGTCGTCGGCCCTATCCAGCACAGTCTTAAATTTGTTGCTGCATGAAGGATAACTGCGCAGGAATAGGCTCCAGAGTATCTTCAATGGAGGACACCCTATGCTCCACCTCCCCAGTACGTTCACAAAGCTTTTGAGTCTCATGTCTGAGGATCATAAAGTCCTGCCAGAGCTCATCAACCTTGGAGACCATCAGGGTTTGGTAAGAGGTGAATGCAGCCAACAGCTAAGTGAACTTCTGGTCCACGGAGTCCACAGGGCAGGAGAAATGATGAGGAGAAGCACCACCCTCGGAGCCAGGAGAGCCTGAGAACATAGGGGGGGGAAGGCACCGGAGACATCGCAGCTACAGCCTCCGAGGGCCGGGCAAACTGGCTGAGAGCCTTAGCGGCTTGTGCAGAAAGCTTAGCGGCCAGTGGAGTAGGTGCACAGGAGGCCCTATCAGGGCAGTCCCGCTCCGGCGGAGGTCCCTCATCCGAGGAAACTTCATCCTCTATAGACTGGTGCACAGCATCAGCCGCAGGTTTAGCCTTTTTGTTGCATCCCCTCGGACCTCCCATAGCTATGAGCACTGCAAGCACCACAAAGTCCAGCAATCCAAGTGCACTATGTCTCCAGCAGAATAAAGATGTGGACAATCCCTCGGGGAAGGGGAGAGCAGGGCACCAACAAAGGTCCAGAGCGCAGAGGGTTAATAGAGATCCCTCGCTGCAGCACCACAACACTCAGAGGGTTGGGAGGCTCAAGTCCTTCACTGCAGCTCTATAGCACCCCCTCAGTTTGCTCCAAAGCACTCAGAGGGTTAACAGAGGCCCAAGTCCTTCACTGCAACTCCACAGCACCTCCCCAGCAAAAGTCCAGAGCAACCAGAGGGTTAATAGAGGCACAAGTCTTTCACTGCAGCTCCACAGCACCTTCTCTGCAAAATTCCAGAGCACACAGAGGGTTAATAGGAGGCCCAAGTCCTGCACTGTAGCTTCCCAGCACCTCCCCAGCAAAATTCCAGAAAACTCAGAGGGTTAACAGAGGCCCAAGTCCTTCACTGCAACTCCACAGCACCTCCCCAGCAAAAGTCCAGAGCAGCCAGAGGGTTAATAGAGGCCCAAACCCTCACAGCAGGACCGCAGCACCTCTCAGCAGCCCCAGTGCTTCCCAGGCTCAGGAGTCCCCCAGGCATCCAGAAGCCCAGCCCACAAAGCGTCCAGCAATGGCAGCCGGCTCCTCTCCTCCACGCCCTAGGGGGAACCACTCAGCACCTCCTATGGCCTTCACACAGCCGCAGCCCCTCCTATGGCCCTCCTCAGCCGCAGCCCTGCTTCGTCACCTCCACTGTCCCAGCGCAGAGCTCCGACCACGGCACCTCCGGCGCCCACAAGCTACACCGGAGGACTCAGCAGATGAAGCGAAACTCCGCAGGGGCCCCCAGGTAAGTCGGGACCGGAGCAGGGTAATAGAAACAGGAGATTAGGAGCTGGGTCAGTGGTAGCACCTAAAGGTGCGACCGCTCAGCTCGCCATCAGACTACGCCCCCCACCATATATATATATATATACATATTAGTGTGCTGTGTATAACGCTGTATGTATATATATATATATATATATATATATATATATATATATATATATATAGCAATAGTAGATCAGGGGGAGCACCGTGCACAAGGATTCTAGATCCACCCGGGTGCCAAGCTTCGGGAACCGACCAATTCCCAAAAAGTATACAGAATCAAGTAGAAGCGGCACACCAGTATTCCAATGAAAGCGTGGGTTTATTCACACATCTGCACAGATATGTGAATAAACCCACGCTTTCATTGGAATACTGGTGTGCCGCTTCTACTTGATTCTGTATATATTATATATATATTAGTGTGCTGTGTATAGCGCTGTATATATATATATATATATATATATATATATATATATATAAATATGCAATCTCCACCAGAGCACAAATAATCAGAGGTCCAGGATCAAGTGGAAAGGCTTCCAAGTCAACTTGGAAGCCTTTCCACTTGATCCAGGACCTCTGATTATTTGTGCTGTGGTGGAGATTGCATATTTATGGACTGCTGACCTGCCAGTTGGCTGTCCACGTGCACTTACAGAGGGGGTCTTTGCTGGCTCTTTCGCTTGGAGATATATATATATATATATATATATATATATATATACAGCAAAAGAAGAATGCAGCAGTACACTGCCAGCAAAAGGATAAAGGTGAAACATGAACATGCAGTTAAAACATGGAGAGCTATACAGCTATGGTGTAATAGATGCAAATGTGAAACTATGAAATAGTGAGGCACTTAGCTTGCAAATTTGTCTCCGCCGGCGGTCAAATAGCTTGGACCGTCCCCCCGCGATAAGGTGGCCTCATTGGGACGGACCCTACACTGTGAATATGCCTCTGTGTGAACAATTCAGTAAGCATGGCAGGGTCTGGAACATCCAAGACACCTTATATACACACCTGATAGAGGTGGGTGGGGTGCAAGGCCAACATGGAGGTAGCCACTCCCCCGCATGTGCAATACAGACAAAGAATAAGTCAGCCAGCACTTGAGTTGATACCAAACTATGATATGGACCTGGCCTGCAGGTGCACGCTACTAGGGTAGCTATACAGCAAAAGAAGAATGCAGCAGCACACTGCCAGCACAAGGATATAGGTGAAACATGAACATGCAGTTAAAACATGGAGAGCTATACAGCTATGGTGTAATAGATGCAAATGTAAAACTATGAAATAGTGAGGCACTTAGCTCGCAAATTTGTCTCCGCCGGCGGTCATATATTAGTGTGCTGTGTATAACGCTGTATATATATATATATATATATATATATATATATATTAGTGTGCTGTGTATAATGCAGGTTTCCTCGGGCTGCAAGGGGGGGGGGGGAGGACGAACTGCACGACGGGCTGGTTTCTGTTTTTTCATGGGGTGTTCATTAGCCCCTTAAAGAGGACATAGAAATGCATAGGGTTTGTACAGGACATGAACATCACTGTATGAACCCTGTCAGAGTTCATACAGGGACGTAGAAATGCACTGGGTTCATACTGTCGTGTGGTAATAACTCAATTATGAATTATGGTCATAAAAATTTGTAATTATGAAACATTAATAATTATGAAAATTATTACAAATCTAAAAATTATGGCCTGGTGAATTGTAGACAAAGCTAATCAATACAATTCACATCTGAATCCAACTATTTCCTCAGATATCCACAAGTTCTTTTTATGACGGGATGACAGTAACACTTAAGGATGTAGTTTTGCAATATACAGTAATACACAGGTATTATAAAGTATGCAGATTTATTGGTTATAAGATTATAAACATAAATGAGTAACAAACACAATGATATATGCAAATGAATATCAATTAGATATTAGTAAACAGTACAAGATTGTTAATTGACTACATTTAGTAGAATAATACATGTGAGTAGTTAGAACTTGTTACAATAAAAAGCTACCAGGTTAGAATATCATATAAGAAAAGGTTACATATCACTCTATTCAGAGGAACCTCATGATATTAAGGTGGCCAATATCTAATCATTAGACATCAATATGGAATGCTAAATTCACTCCCCGCCCCCTTCTAACCAGTACAAATCAAATGATTCCAAGAATGGGGAAATCCCTCTAAGAATATATACATGGAAGAACTATGATATACTTCCCCCCCATTCTGGACTATTTTTCTATACATTATCATGGTAAGACATTAAGACAAATAGCAGAGATATATGATCTTGCTCTATATTTTAGGAGGAAGAACTTGAAACAAGTTTCCTGTGTGGGAAATAATATTTATAACACTTAGCTTGGCGAGTAGGAATTCTATCAATGTCTAAGCAATTATTTAATGCTTTGATAGATTATGAGTCTTGATTCTTCTGCAGGTAGAATGAAATCTCACAATATCCTAAAACTATGATCTCAATATCGAGATAATTAATTATATTATTTAATTAATTTATTCGCCAATCTAAATGATATAATTCCATCCACATTTTCCCAATTAGTCTTAATTAAATGGAATACCACTTTTGTGTCTCTTACCAAAACTTTGTAAGAACCTTACTTCTGTTCTGAGGAACACTGAACGGTCTCATTGTCAGGGTCAGCCATTGGGTCGGTACCGTGTAATCAGCCCGGCATCTGGGATCTCACATGGCTTTCATGGCTTCCATCTTGTGGAGCTCTTTCCTTTGTCTTCTCTAGTGTACAGAGTTCAGTTCAGCTCAGCCTTCAGTATTCAGTATCAGATCTCAGTATCCCCAACATCTGGTTTACCAGACTTTTTAATTAGTTAGACACACCCTCCTAAATTGGAATTCCCCAATGAATGTAGGTTGGGTGTGTACATATGGTAATGACTATGACATCACTATACTACCCAGAACACATTGAGCATATCACCCATAATGCCTTTCCTGTGGTGTAATGTCACCTACCCATACACTAGGGGTTGCTATTGCATAAGCAATTAGCATCATTACCATTAAGGGTTAACTTGTCAATAATTGGTCTTACACACTTTGAAATGTGGAGCAATAATTAACAAACAGGTCTTACTTTTGACATCTTTCAGTAATCAAACCCTGGATTCTCATAGACACATCTTGGAGCCTATTAAACATCCTAAATGTATTGAAGAGATAAGAATCATGGAGGTCTCTAACACAGATGTGTGAATGTTTATGTCCAGTCAAATGGGTAATTAACTGTTAAACAGAATAACATTCACAACATTCACAAAGTCTTAGGAATACTCCACTAGTCGTTATCTCACCCCCCTTTACTTGGGTGAATTTTAGTAGTGATGTCTAGAGAATGTAACCAGACCCCTTATCAGTCTCTTATCCAAACACAATAAATAAGGTAAGTAGACAAGAAGTATTCTACTCCCAGACTGGCATTTAGAGATGCAGTAAAGATGAAACTCAGAAATTGGCCTACTGATATGGTCGACATCATGCTCTTATGCTATGAAGCATATAAAACATAGTGATTCGTTTTTTTAAATGTCCAAAATGCATGACAATACAGGGAAGCATAAATGAACAGGGTCCATACAGGGAAACAGAAATGTATGGGGTCTATACAGGGAAGCAGAAATGCACCGGGTTCATACAGGGAAGCAGAAATGCACGTGGTTCATACAGGGAAGCAGAAATGCACGTGGTTCATACAGGGAAGCAGAAATGCACGGGATTCATACAGGGAAGCAGAAATGCACGGGGTTCATACAGGGAAGCAGAAATGCACGGGGTTCATACAGGGAAGCAGAAATGCACGGGGTTCATACAGGGAAGCAGAAATGCACGGGATTCATACAGGGAAGCAGAAATGCACGGCGTCCATACAGGGAAGCAGAAATGCACGGGGTTCATACAGGGAAGCAGAAATGCACAGGGTTCATACAGGGAAGCAGAAATGCACAAGGTTTATACAGGGAAGCAGAAATGCACGGGGTTCATACAGGGAAGCAGAAATGCACGGGGTTCATACAGGGAAGCAGAAATGCACGGAGTTCATACAGGGAAGCAGAAATGTACGGGGTTCGTACAGGGAAGCAGAAATGCACAAGGTTCATACAGGGAAGCAGAAATGCACAGGGTTCATATATGGAAGCAGAAACGCACAGGGTTCATACAGGGAAGCAGAAATGCACGGGGTTCATACAGGGAAGCAGAAATGCACAAGGTTCATACAGGGAAGCAGAAAAGCAGAAGGTTCATACATGGAAGCAGAAAATATGAACCCCAATCCTTTTTGCTTCCCTGTATGAACCCCGTGCATCTCTTATTCCATGTATGATCCTCGTGCATCTTTGCTTCCCTGTATGAACCCTGTGTATCTCTGCTTTCCTGTATGAATCCCGTGCATTTCTGCTTTCCTGTATGATTCCCTTGCATTTCTGACTTCCTGTATGAACCCTGCTGTGCATTTCTGCTTCCTTGTATGAACCCCATGCATCTCTGCTTCCCTGTATAATCCCCATGCATTTATGCTTCCCTGTATGAACCCCGTGAATCTCTGCTTCCCTGTATGAACCCTGTGCATCTCTTCTTCCCTGTATGAACCCGGTGCATCTCTGCTTCCCTGTATGAATCCCATGCATCTCTGCTTCCCTGTATGAACCTTTTATATTTCTGCTTCCCTGTATGAACCCCGTGCATCTCTGCATCCCTGTATGATCCCCTTGCATTTCTGCTTCCCTGTCTCGATCCTGTGCATTTCTTCTTCCCTGTATGAACCCTGTGCATTTCTGCTCCCCTGTATGAACCCTGTGCATTTCTGCTCCCCTGCATAGACCCCATGCATTTCTGCTTCCCTGTATGACCCCTGTGCATTTCTGCTTCCCTGTATGAACCCCGTGCATTTTGCTTCCCTGTATGAGCCATGTGCATTTCTACGTCCCTGTATGAACCCTGTGCATTTCTGCTTCCCTGTATGAACCCCATGCATCTCTGCATCTCTGTATGGTTCCCTTGCATTTCTGCTTCCCTGTGTAGATCCCCTGCATTTCTGCTCCCCTGTATAAACCCTCTGCATTTCTGCTTCCCTGTATGAACCCCGTGCATTTTGCTTCCCTGTATAAGCCATGTGCATTTCTACGTCCCTGTATGAACCCTGTGCATTTCTGCTTCCCTGTATGAACCCCATGCATCTCTGCATCCCTGTATGAAACCTGTGCATTTCTGCTCCCCTGTATGAACCCTGTGCATTTCTGCTCCCCTGCATAGACCCCATGCATTTCTGCTTCCCTGTATGACCCCTGTGCATTTCTGCTTCCCTGTATGAACCCCGTGCATTTTGGTTCCCTGTATGAGCCATGTGCATTTCTACGTCCCTGTATGAACCCTGTGCATTTCTGCTTCCCTGTATGCACCCCATGCATCTCTGCATCTCTGTATGGTTCCCTTGCATTTCTGCTTCCCTGTATAGATCCCGTGCATTTCTGCTCCCCTGTATAAACCCTCTGCATTTCTGCTTCCCTGTATGTGCCCCGTGCATTTCTGCTTCCCTGTATGAACCCCGTGCATTTTGCTTCCCTGTATGAGCCATGTGCATTTCTATGTCCCTGTATGAACCCTGTGCATCTCTGCCTCCCTGTATGAACACCATGCATATATGCTTCCCTGTAAGAACTCCATGCATTTATACTTCCCCGTATTGACCCCGTGCATTTCTGCTTTCCTGTATGAGCCCTGTGCATTTCTGCTTCCCTGTATGAATCCTGTGCATTTTGCTTCCCTGTATGGACCCCATGCATTTCTGCTTCCCTGTATTAGCCCCGTGCATTTCTATGTCCCTGTATGAATGCTGACATAGAAATGCACTGGGTTCATACAGTGATGTTCATGTCCTGTACAAACCCCATGCATTTCTATGTCCTCTTTATGGGGCTAATAAACACCCCATGAAAAAGCAGAAACCAGCCCGTGCTGTTCGTCCCCCCCTTGCAACCCAAGGAAACCTGTGTTATACACAGCACATTAATATAACTCAGCCCTGGTTGGGAAACACTGGCACACACACACAAAAGGGACTACAACTCCCAGCATGTGTCATTCAGGAGTCTTCAGTCTGTGATATAACACCAGAATGCTGCCTCTGTAGTCTCCTGGGGGTTGGAGTTCACCACACCTCTACAGAGCATACACCAGTGTTTCCCAACCAGGGTGCCTCCAGGTGTTGCAAAACTAAAACTCCCAGCATTCCCTGGTTGGGAACCACTAGCATACACAAACATAACAGGGACTACAACTCCCAGCATTCCCTGGTTGGGAAACACTAACATACACACACATAACAGGGACTACAACTCCCAGCTTTCCCTGTTTGGGAACCACTAGCATAAACACACACATAACAGGGACTACAACTCCCAGCATTCCCTGGTTGGGAACCACAAGCATACACACACACATAACAGGGTCTACAACTCCCAGCACCCCCTCGTTGGGAAACACTAGCATACACAAACACATAACAGGGATTACAACTCCCAGCATCCCCTGTTTACGAAACACTAGCATACACACATAACAGTGACTATAACTCCCAGCATCCCCTGGTTGTGAACCACTAGCATACACACACACACATAACAGGGACTACAACTCCTGGCATACATACACATAACACGGACTACAACTCCAAGCATTCCCTGGTTGGGAAACACTAGCATACATACACATAACAGGGACTACAATTCCCAGCATGTGCTCCCCCCTCCTCACATAGAAATCATCCCCAGTCCGAGATTTATTCCCATCCCCTGCAGCCTATGAATCCCCAGCCCGTGCACAGTAAACACAGACAGAGCTCAGGAAGTGGAGATAAGGAGCACTGCTTTGGCTTCTTTCTCCCCGTGCAGACGTGCGTCCCCCCCGAGCTCAGGGAGGGGAGATGAGGGAGGGGGCGTTTACCTCCTCTCTCCCCTTGCTCTGCTCTCTTCCTGGAGGAGGAGCGGACACAAGTCTGCACGGGGGCGCAAATTTTCACCTCACACTGGCAGGGACAGGGAGTGAAGGAGGTAAGTGGACGTCGGCTTCTGTATATACTGTATACCGCCCAAAGGGGCTATAGGAGCAGGGAGTCCTGTCAGTATAGTGACTAGTGTTGCTCGTGAATATTCGCAATACGAATTTTATTTGCGAATATAGCGCTATATATTCGTAATTACGAATATTCATTTTTTTTTTTTTTTTCACAGTACACATCACATTGATCACCCCTCTCTGCTTCCAGCTTGTGTGGTGTAAAAAAGGCTCTAATACTACTGTGTGAGATTGGTGTGCGAATTTTCGCATATACGAAAATTAGCATATGCTAATTTTCGCATATGCGAATTTTTGTATATGCTAATTTTGTGTATGCTAATTTTCGCATATGTTATTTTCGCATACGCAAATCGTTCGCATATGCCAAAATAAAACGAGAATATTACGAATATGCGAATATATGACGAATATTCGTCCATATATTCGCGAATATTCACGAATTCGAATATAGCCTATGCCGCTCAACACTAATAGTGACAGGATTCCCGGCTCCTGTATAGTATACACGGGTACACTATGCCCCCTGTATACTATACGGCCAGGGGTGATGAGCAGTGATGCTATACATCACTCCTCACCTCCTTACACTCTGTGGAACGGGCGCTCAGCATCCGACCCACAGAGTGGTACCCTGAAGGCAGTGAGAACTGCCTTCGGGGGACAAATTTGTCTGTTTCCACACACCAGGAAAAACGCCAGAAAAACTGCCAAAACGCAGGAAAAAGCTGTGGCAGTTTTTCTGGTGTTTTTGCTGGCGTTTTTTTAGGTGTTAAAAAAAAAAACAAGTGGAAACCTAGCCTTACTCTGGTTGCCTGCCCCTCTCCAGCTCCACTTTATCTTTCTTGTACACTGATACCCAAAAGTGTACACAGTATTCTATGTGTAGTCTGGTGAGTAATTCGAACAGTAGTAAAAATATTTCTTAGTCTTGTGTATCTATGCCCCTTTTGATGCATCCCTTTTTATTTGCCTTAGCAGCAACAGACATAATGTTCAGGACCCTGGGTGACGGCACAGAGATCGCGGGGGGTCCCAGTGGATGGACCCCCGCGATCAGACATCTTATCCCCTATCCTTTGGATAGGGGATAAGATGTCTAGCAGTGGAGTACCCCTTTAAATATTATAAGCAGCCATCTGTCTATTACAAAACATATCTCCCTCAGAACACAGGGGTGAATGCGATCTGGACCTGATGATTTATCTATTTTGATTTTTCTTATCCAACACTGTACTTATTTCTGTACACTGTACTTATTTCTGGACACAGTGGGAATTTTAATTTTATTTTATTTTTTGTATTTTTGCTTTTTCTTCACTGCCCTCTTTAATTCCTCCCTTGTTACCTCTCTAGTGATTGGATAGGCTGTATTCTCAGTAATGTAATCACTGCTCTCTAGTGAATAGACGGGTCATACACCATTGTCAAGTCACAAGCACAAGTCACATAAAATGGCAAATTTAAATACACAGTTCAGCCAACCTACAGTTTCTTTTTTTATCAGACTGTGTGAGTCAAAAACTAGAGTTATTTTGCCCACAGCAACCAATCACAGTTTTTCTCAGGCACATATTGATAAATTTAGGCCATTGACTGAACGTATTGACAGTAAGATTCAGCTGTTATACATGATCAGGTATGGTTGCAGACAGCCTTTGTGACTCTTCAACCCCTTAAGGACACAGCTCATTTGGGCCTTAAAGGGCTACTCCGTTTCTATACATGTTATCCCCTATCCAGGGGATAAGATGTCTGATCACGGGGGTCCGGCCGCTGCCAGGCATGAAAGGACATCATGAGGGGGCATGGCGTCACAACATAATGTTCAGAATCCCAGGTGTCTGCACGGAGATTGCGGGAGTCCAGTGCTGCGTCAACTAAACGCTCACTTGACCAACGACAATGAATATTCAAATTGATCCGGCGGAATTCACTGCACAATTAACAGAAGATAGAAGTGGATCTTCGTAGGGACATATCTCTGGACCAAAGGTACGTATTGTAGTCAGTAACCCCTCAACAGTCTCCTGTTCACCCACACTATAACCCAATGTATTGAGTTTAGCGTGGGTGAACAGGATGACCATATTCCTTTAAAAGAAATTCCAGAACTGATGAAAAACAAATTATTGAACTACAGTACATTAGTCTGGAATAGGCTTAGTCTGGACATACGTTATTTTCAACATATGATGGCCTCTCAGAGGCCATCGTATCTTGAAAGCAGTATCGACATACGATACATTTTGTCAGGCCATCATGAAAACTAACGGTTCTCCGGCGGTGCTGGTTGCTGCAGCTGACGCCGCCGCGCCGGGCTCTTTCAGTCGCAGAGGAGCGGAGCTTCAAATCTCGCGGGTATGTCATGTGAAGTTACATCGTCACATGACATTGCCGCGTGACACAGAGATTCACTCAGTGCTGTGGGCCGAGTGGTGAGTCCTCTCCCCGGCGCATTCACCCCCATTCACATTAACCCCCGAACCCCTTAACCTGTTAACGACCATGGATGTGTATACACGTCCATGTGCCATACTGGCCGGCCTCCAGCTGATTCATGTAGCTGGGGGTCGGCATTAATAGCCGACATGTGGCGATTGCCATGGCCGGCTATTAACCGTTTAGATGTCAAAGGTGACAGCGGCGTCTAAAGGAAGCTTTGAATGCTCCCTGGTGGTCCAGTGGGGTCGATCACCCCCCCTCAGCGCATTGCGGGGAGGGGGGGGCGTTGCGATCCACTTTGGAAGTAGCCATAGGGCTTACCTCTGCTTCCATGCACAGAACACACAGATCAGTATGGTTCTATGCAACCATATTGATCTGTATGAGGAACCCTATGATTCCTCCTAAAAGTGTATGAAAAAAAAAAAAAAGTTTAAAAACACACACATTAACCCCTTCCTTATTAAAAGTTTAAATCACCCCCCCCCCTTTTCCCAAATTCCATATAAAAAACTATATGAACATAATAAAAATAAACATGTGGTATCGTCGCATGCGTAAATGTCCGACCTATAAAAATATATCATTAATTAAACCGCATGGTCAATGGCGTACACACAAAAAAATTCCGAAGTCCAAAATAGCATATTTTTGGTCACTTTTTATACCATGAAAAATTTTATAAAATGTATAAAAAGTGATCAAAAAGTCCAATCAAAACAAAAAGGGTACCGATAAAACTTTAGATCACGACTCAGGAACCAATTACCAGTTTTCCATAGATATATGTACTCAACATATGATGGTTTCAACATACAATGGACCACTGTATTAGTCTGAAATAGGCTTTGTTCTGACATTGGCCCAGATTTATTTATCTGCACAAGACACAACAGCACACATTTATTAAGCTAAAACAGACTAGTTTTTGTCAGGTTATTCCAAGCTATTTTGGCATATAGTGTCTGCGACATGTCTGCAAGAGTGTTCACCAGGAAAACCCAACAAACCTGACATTGCATTGTGAAAAGCTGAAAAAATGTTGTGGATTGCCGCAAAGGGGGCTTGGTCATCCTAAAAAGGGGCGTGATTTCACAATTTGACCTATTTACTGTTGAATTCATAGAAAATCCTGTAAATAAATGGTTCCAAATTTCTACCTAGAAATGGCTGGTCATATCTCCATAGTAAATAAAGTGGAATCCTGCAAGTTGAAAACAACATTTCACACTAGTAAAACCCCTTAGTAAAAGAGAGACATTGGGCCTCATTTACTAAGAGTGTCGGTTTTTACTAGTGGGAAAAGTTGTTTCAGACATGTAGGATTCCTCTCTATTTACTATTGGGAAAAGTCGGGAACATTTTCTGACCAGCTTTTTCTAGGTCGATATTTCCAGCCATTTACCCACAGGATTTTCTGTGAATTTAATAGTATCGGTCGGGTTGTGAAATCACGCCCCTTTTCGGACCGAGCATGCCCTTTTTGCAACAGACCACACCCCCTTTTTGGCTTTTTTCACAGTGCAATGTCGGGTTTATTGGATTTTTCAGGTGCAAACTGTCACAAACTGGTGCAGACATGTCTCAGACACACTGCGCCAAAATAACCAGACAAAAACTGGTTGGTTTCAGCTTAGTAAATGAGGCCCATTGTGCCTGGTTTGCAGAATACAGCCATTAAACTCATCTCACTGATTTTGAACAGGAAATATGACTTATAACTTCTCTGATGTGTATTCTGAATGTATTGCAATTGTGTGATAAATAAAAAATGCTTCAAAATGAACATATATATTTTTATGTGATATGGACATATTGGTCCAGATTTATCAGTCCGTCTAAAACTGTTTGGTTTGCCAATAACAACCAATCACAGTTCAGCTTTTATTTTGCCAGAGTTGTTAAGATGGCAAAGTTTAGCTGTGATTAGTTGCTATGGGCAAGACCAGACAGTTTTGATTTCAGTAAGATTGATAAATATGGACCCTGGATGTGTGGATGTAAGTCTTGGCCCAACCATGGGTCTAAAGACTTGAACTAAAATCATTAAAGGGGTACCCCGGTGCTTAGACATTTTATCCCCTATCCAAAGGATAGGGGATAAGATGCCTGATCGTGGGAGTCCCGCCGCTGGGGACCCCCGTGATCTTGCACGCAGCACCCCGTTTATAATCAGTCCCTGGAGCATCTTCGCTCCGGGTCTGATTACCGGCGACCACAGGGCCGACGGTGTGTGACATCATGCCTCCGCCCCTGTGTGACGTTGCGCTCCACCCCTCAATGCAAGCCTAAGGGAGGGGGCATTGCATTAAGGGGCGGAGCGCAACATCACACGGGGGCGGAGGCGTGACATCACACGCCGTCGGCCCTGTGGGTGCCGGTAATTAGACCCAGAGCGAACACGCTCCAGGGACTGATTATAAACGGGGTGCCGCGTGCACGATCACGGGGGTCCCCAGCGGCGGGACTCCTGCGATCAGGCATCTCATCCCCTATCCTTAGGATAGGGGATAAGATGCCTGATCGCACCGGAGTACCCCTTTAACAATCACTTTGATGCTTTCAGTTAGGGTCTGTAGACCTGTGGTCGGACTGGGAATTGCATCTGAAATATGAACACAAAAAATGTGGTTGTAGTATGCATATGAATGTTACATTAGATTCCAGCAAGCTATTGTGGAATGGGAATGTAAATTATATCATTAGGTTACTTTCAAACATCCAGATCTTGTGCGAGTTTCCCGCTGTGGGTTAAAGCCGCGGCGAGTTTTATGTGGCAGATTTTCCACAGAGAAATCTCTGCAGCAGAAAATCTGCAGAAGAAAACTTGCAGCGGATCCTGCAAATGTGAACATACCCTTAGGATGTATGGTTTTGCTATTGTTCTGACATATTCCTGTTTTAGATGTAGATGAATGTGTGGAGGGAACAGACAACTGTCACATAGATGCAATCTGCCAAAATACCCTGCGCTCATACAAATGCATATGCAAGTCTGGATACACAGGAGATGGAAAGCACTGCAAAGGTATATTTTTATGACATTACACAGCTGACATGTGAATAAAATTCTTAGTAATTTGTTATGTATTTGTTATTTATTTTATCTAGATGTAGATGAATGTGAGCGGGAAGATAATTCAGGATGTGTACACGAATGTGTTAATATCCCTGGCAATTACCGTTGTACATGCTATGATGGATTTCGACTTGCACACGATGGACACGACTGTCTAGGTAACATATACCTACTAGTCATTAACTCATGTCAATGGGTAAAGACAAATGATCGGGTTGCAGTTGCATTGAGGTTTGTTGTAATTGCATCATGATGTAACAAGGACATAGTTTTGCCTCTGTATAAATCATTGGTCACACCACATATGGAGTAATTTGTCCAATACTAGACACCTGTATAAAAAAGGACATGGTTGAGGAGGGAAAGAAAGAAAACTGATGTTATGGGAAAAATACAGTACCAAGATTATCAATTTTGGGGTTATTTAGTTTGGAGAAAATACATTTTACGGGTGATTTGATCCCAATGGCGCAATATATATGTTAATGATAAGTATTCAGACTAATACATTATGTTTGTTGGTCAAAACTATACAAAGATCTTTGTAAAAACATTTAGAATGTTAATCATAATTGTCACTTTTATGGCCAGACTAATGGAGATGCCTGTAGTAATGTCTCCATGTGATGCTAATGTGGCAGCCACTGGGTGTTTGTAGACATACCTTGTTTACTTCATGACGCCAGGGCACCGTTTTTCCGAACTATGGTCCGAAAGTGGGAGGCAGCTTCTCCTGGGCCAGACACGATGAACAAATAAACACACCGATGTCAGGTTATGGATAACAGCCTTTACTGAGCTTGTGTAGATGTTATCACACAGACAGCTGTTCCTTGGTGTGAGAGTGCAGCCTACCCCTTGCGAGCCTTGCTGCTGTTCTGAGACTTGTGGTGTTTTTCACCGGACGGGATTACAAACTGTAGATTTCTGGTTGCTAGGGTCCTTCAAAGGCACTGTAAACTATTCTGCTGGGGCATGTAATCCTCCTGCGAGTGAAACTTGTAGGATAACCAGTAAGGTTAGAAGGCCTCTACTTAGGACACACAGCACACCTGAACTTAACTGTTGTTCAGGAGCACACACGTGGTGAACTAGCCTAGACTAGTACCAGCAGTGGACTGACTCCTCCCCTGTATAGTGAGACTTTTGGGGTCTCATTGGCCCACATGGTCACATGGGGTTCACTGCTCACATTTTTAACCCCTTAACCCCTTGGGGACGGAGCCCATTATAACCCCAAGGACGAGAGCATTTTTTGCAAATCTGACCACTGTCAATTTAAGCATTAATAACTCTGGGATGCTTTTACTTATAAATTTGATTCTGAGAATGTTTTTTCGTGACATATTCTACTTTATGGTAGTGGTAGATTTTTGTCGATACTTGCATCATTTCTTGGTGAAAAATTCAAAAATGTGATGAAAAATTTGAAAATTTAGCATTTTTCTAAATTTGAAGCTCTCTGCTTGTAAGGAAAATAGACATTCCAAATATATTATATATTGATTCACAAAGACAATATGTCTACTTTATATTTGCATCATAAAGTTGACATGTTTTTACTTTTGGAAGACATCAGAGGGCTTCAAAGTTCAGCAGCAATTTTCCAATTTTTCACAAAATTTTCAAAATCTAAATTTTTCAGGGACCAGTTCAGGTTTGAAGTGGATTTGAAGGACCTTCCTCTTAGAAATACCCCACAAATGACCCAATTATAAAAACTGCACCCTCAAAGTATCCAAAATGACATTCAGTAAGTTTTTTAACCCTTTAGGTGTTTCACAGGAATAGCAGCAAAGTGAAGGAGAAAATTCTAAATCTTTCATTTTTTACACTCGCATGTTCTTGTAGACCCAGTTTTTGAATTTTTACAAGTGGTAATAGGAGAAAAAGCCTCCAAAAATTTGTAACCCAATTTCTCTCGAGTAAGGAAATACCTCATATGTGTATGTCAAGTGTTCGGCGGGCTCAGAAGGGAAGGAGCAACAATGGGATTTTGGAGAGTGAATTTTGCTGAAATGGTTTTTGGGGGGCATGCCAGAACAGCAGAAAACCCCACATGGCATACCATTTTGGAAACTACACCCCTCAAGGCATGTAACAAGGGGTCCAGTGAGCCTTAACACCACGCAGGTGTTTGACGACTTTTCGTTAAAATAGTAGTCAGGGGCCATGTGTGTTTACAAAGCCCCCTGTGGTGCCAGAACAGTGGACCTCCCACATGTGACCCCATTTTGGAAACTACATCCCTCACAGAATTGAATAAGGGGTGCAGTGAGTATTTACACCCCACTGGCGTTTAACAGATCTTTGGAAAAGTGGACTGTGCAAATGAAAAATAAAATTTTTCATTTTCACGGACCACTGTTCCAACAATCTGTCAGACACATGTGGGGCGTAAATGCTCACTGTACCCCTTATTACATTACACGAGGGGTGTAGTTTACAAAATGGGGTCACATGTGGGGGGTGGTCCATTGTTCTGGCACTATGGGGGCTTTGTAAACTCATGTGGCCTTCAATTCCGGACACATTTTCTCTTCAAAATCCCAATGGCGCTCCTTCTCTTCTGAGCATTGTAGTGCGCCCGCCGAGCACTTTACATCCACATGTTAAGTATGTTCTTACTCAGAGGAAATGGGGTTACAAATTTTGGGGGGATTTTTTCCTATTTTCCCTTGTGAAAATGAAAAATTTAGGGTAACAACAGCATTTTAGTGAAAACATTTTTTTTTTTTCATTTTCCCATCCAACTTTAATGAAAATTCGTCAAACACCTGTTGGGTGTTCAGGCTCACTATACCCCTTGTTACGTTCCGTGTGGGGTGTAGTTTCCAAAATGGGGTCACATGTGGGTATTTATGTTTTTGCATTTATGTCAGAACCGCTGTAAAATCAGCCACCCCTGTGCAAATCACCAATTTAGGCCTCAAATGTACATGGTGCACTCCTGAGCCTTGTTGTGAGCCCGCAGAGCGTTTTACGCCCACATATGGGGTATATCCGTACTCAGGAGAAATTGCGTTACTAATTTTGGGGGGCTTTTTTTCCTTTTACTGCTTGTGAAAATAAAAAGTATGGGGCAACACCAGCATGTTAGTGTAAACATTATTTTTTTTTACACTAACAGGCTGGTGTAACCCCCAACTTTTCCTTTTCATAAGGGGTAAAAGGAGAAAAAACAAAAACAAAATTTGTAGTGCAATTTCTCCCGATTACGAAAATACCCCATATGTGGCCCTAAACTGTTTCCTTGAAATACGACAGTGAGAGAGCGCCATGCGCATTTGAGGACTAAATTAGGAATTGCATAGGGGTGGACATAGGGGTATTCTATGCCAGTGATTCCCAAACAGGGTGCCTCCAGCTGTTGCTTAACTCCTAACATGCAACTGTTTTGCAACAGCTGGAGGCTCCTTTTTGGAAACCCTGCCGTACAATACGTTTTTCATTTTTATTGGGGGGGACAGTGTAAGGGGGTGTATATGTTGTGTTTTACCCTTTATTATGTGTTAGTGTAGTGTAGTGTTTTTAGGGTACATTCGCACTGGCGTGTTACGGTGAATTTCCCGCTGGGAGTTTGCGCTGCGGCGAAGAATTTGCCGCAGACCAAACTTGAAGCAGGAAACTTACTGTAAACCTGCCCGTGTGAATGTACCCTGTACGTTCACATGGGGGGGGGGGGGGGGGGGGGGGGGACAAATGCCCAGGGGGGGGTCATCAAACCCCCACCCCATCTCAGCAATTGCCGCAAGTCGCCGGTGAATTCACACGTGTGACCCGGAGATACATGGTGCTCGGGGGTGTAGGATACACCCCCAATAACCTCCTGTATTTATGGGGAGGTGGCGATTTTGTCACCCCTCCCAGGATCGCTGCTATTGGCCGGATCGTCCGGCCAAAAGCAGCCGGCAGGGGAGGGGTTAACCACATCTTCTTGCAGCTCTGAGGCTAACTGAGTTC
This sequence comes from Hyla sarda, assembly GCF_029499605.1. Lineage (NCBI taxonomy): Eukaryota > Metazoa > Chordata > Amphibia > Anura > Hylidae > Hyla > Hyla sarda. Next base: position 310,121,936 of record NC_079190.1, on the reverse strand, counting down.
AGTCAGCGGTCAGAGCTGCAAGAAGGAGCTGTGGACCCCCCTCTGCCGAGATCGGAGCCCCTCAGGACAGAAGAAGCCCCCTTAGAGCAGGGACAGCATACAGAACAGGCAAAGGTAGGAGTAAAAAAAGACCTAATAGGTCCTCAAGGGTCTGCCACAGTTTTTTTCATGACCCGGGCACTGCTAGGGGTTCAGGGCACTGCGATTTGCCGCCCGTCCCCCCCCCCCCCCCCATATAACGGTGGGTAATTTCTAATCACACACCGTTATATCTAAAGTTACACCAAACACACACTACATACTCCCCCCCCCTGCACACACAGTTTAGAGTATATGTGGGATAAGATTCCCGTATTGAATCCCCAGAATGTTCCCCCAGTCTGGGCGTTAGGGGGAAAATCGTTTGGGACCTTGTGCACCCATTGCTGTATAAGGGTTACCACCTGTACGTGGACAACTTTTATACCAGCATCCCTCTGTTTACATCCCTTGCCTCCAGATCCCCGTCCGCTTGTGGGATCGTGCGGAAGAACAAGAGAGACCTCCCTCTAAATTTGGTTGAGACACCTATGCCCAAGGGTGAATCCCGAGCCCTTACCCATGAAAAACTGTTGCTGGTCAGGTATAAGGATAAGAGGGATGTCCTTATGCTGACCACAATTCATGGTAACGGCAGCTCACCTGTCCCTGTGCGAGGTACCACAACAATGGTCCTCAAGCCCGACTATATTCTGGACTACAATCGGTATATGGGGGGAGTTGATCTTTCTGATCAAGTCCTCAAGCCATACATGGCCATGCGGAAAACACGGATATAGTACAATAAAGTTGCGGTCTACTTGGTACATGTACAACTCTTTCGTACTGTACCAGAATGCTGGCAACACATACCTTCAGTCCAAGAAGAAGTCCTAAAGGCCCTGATCTTTGGCGACCAGGAAAGAGCAGGCCGGACTTCCCAAGGAACTGAAGTTATAGGTGTCAGGATCGTCCCAGGCCAGCACTTTCCAGGTGACGTACAGAGTAAATTCCAAGTTTTAACCCCATAAAATCACTAAATTGCCCCAAAAACTCTTTTATAAAAAAAAAACAAAAAAAAAAAAAACTGATAAGACCTCTGGGGGTATTTTTTTTGCAAAAATGGGTCATGGGTAGTGTTGCTCACGAATATTCGCAATTCGAATATTATTCGCGAATATCGCACATTCACGAATTCGCGAATTTCGCGAATATAGCGCTATATATTCGTAATTACGAATATTCGTTTTTTTTTTGTTTTTTTTTCACAGTACACATCACAGTGATCACCCCTCTCTGCTTCCAGCTTGTGTGGTGTAAAGAAGGCTCTAATACTACTGTGTGAGACTGGCGTGCGAAACTTCGCATATGCGAAAATTAGCATATGTTAATTTTCACGTATGCTAATTTTGTATATGCTAATATTCACATATTTTTATTTTCGCATTCGCGAATGTTCGCATATGCGAAAATAAAATGAGATTATAACGAATATGCGAATATTCGCGAATATATGACGAATATTCGTCCATATATTCGCGAATATTCGCGAATTCGAATATGGCCTATGCCGCTCAACACTAGTCATGGGTCACTGAGTCACTATCATCGGGGACTTTTTTATGTTGCCTCAAATGTGCAGCGTTCTCTCTCCACCTGAGCGGGTGCGCATTTGAGACAACAGGTTAGGGATGGCCACACACATCACATTCCCAGAATGTTGATTCAGAGCATAGGGTTTGAGGTGGGCATATTTTTTTGTTTTGGCTATGCTCTGCGTTATCATTCTGGGAACATAACCTGTTTTATAATTTTATGTCCCACTGTACTCCACTTTAGTTACTTAGTGTAACCCCAGTTATTTACCCCATGTAGCGCTCCTTGAGCGTCCCACTGTTCTGGCTCCATAGGCAGCAATGCAGAAGCTCAAGGACCCTGGCTGCGTTCCTGCTCCTCCGAGACCTGGTGTGCATCCTCAGAGCTGCTAACATCCAGATATTAGGTATGTCCTTACTCCAAATAAATGTATCTACAAATTTACGATGACATTTTCTCCTAATACCACTTGTGAAAATGAAAAATTTGGGGTAACCCCAGCATTTTAGTGTAAAAAATCTAAATTTTCCTTTTCACATCCCACTTTAATGAACATTTATTAAACATGTTTATTTGTTAAGACTCACTGTACCCCTTGTTACGTTCCTTGAGGGGTGTTGTTTCCAAAATAGTATGCCATGTGGGGCGTTTTATGCTGTTCTGGAACCATAGGGGCTTCCTAAATGCGACATGCCCCCCCCCATTTCAGCAAAATTTTCAAATGTGACTCCTTCTCTTCTGAGCATTGTAGTGCGTCCGCAGTGCACTTGACGTCCACACATGGATTATTTCCATACTCAGAAGAGATGGTGTTACACATATTTAGGGGTATTTTCTCCTATTACCCCTTGTAAAAATGTCAAATTTTGGGGAAAACCAGCATTTTTGTGAAAAAAAACAAACTCATTTACACATTCAACTTTAAATTCCTTAAGGGATGTAGTTTCCAAAATAGTATGCCATGTGGGGGGGTTGCTGTCCTGGCACCATAGGGGCTTCCTAAATGCGATATGCCCCCAAAAAATTTGCTTTCCAAAAGCCAAATGTGACTCGTAGTCTTCTGAGCATTGTAGTGCGCCCGCAGTGCACCTGACGCCCATACATGGGGTACACATTTTGGGGGGCATTTTCTCCTTTTACCCCTTGTAAAAAAGTAAAATTTGGGGGAAAACCAGCATTTTTGTGAAAAAAATTCACTTATACATCCAACTCTAACGAAAAGTCGTCAAACACCTGTTAAGGCTCACTGTACCCCTTGTTACGTTTCTTGAAGGGTGTAGTTTCCAAAATAGTATGCCATGTGTTTTTTTTTATTTTTTATCTTTTTTTGCTGTACTGGTACCATAGGGGCTTCCTAAATGTGACATGCCCCCCAAAAACCATTCCAGAAAAACCACCAAAATCCCATTGTTGCTCCTTCCCTTCTGAGCCCTCTACTGCGCCCACTGAGCACTTGACATACACATATGAGGTATTTCCTTACTCAAGAGAAATTTTTTTTTTCCTTGTACCCCTTGTAAAAATTCAAAAACTGGGTCTACAAGAACATTAATTTTCTCCTTCACTTTGCTGCTATTTCTGTGAAACATCTAAAGGTTTAACACACTTACTGAATGTCATTTTGAATACTTTTTAGGGGTGCAGTTTTTATAATGGGGTCATTTATGGGGTATTTCTAATAAGAAAGCACTTCAAATCCACTTCAAACCTGAACTGGCCCCTGAAAAATTCTGACTTTGAAAATTTTGTGAAAAATTTGAAAATTGCTGCTGAATTTTGAAGACCTCTGATGTCTAACATGGGAACTTTATGATGCCAACATAAAGTAGACATATTGTATTCATAAATCAATATATAATTTATTTGGAATGTCTTTTTCCTTACAAGCAAAGAGCTTCAAAGTTAGAAAAATGCTAAATTTTCAGTTACCTTGTAACTGCACTCCAACAGATAAACACACAAGACAAAACAAACATAAAACATAACTCTGTTGTACACCACGGGTTGCAGCTGGGTAATTCTGAGGGAACTCCTGTAGGTGGACTGGCACTGCTGTAGGTTATTATTTTGCTACCGATTCTGGTGCCATGGGGCCCTTTGGCTTCTTGCACTTCTCCCTACGATGAAATTAGAGTCCTCCTCCATAGCCAGACCCTGGAACAAACAAAGGCAACAAACTGACACCTCCTTCCACAACAACTTTACTACCAAGGGGCCACTTTGAATTTCGGGCCCTCATGGGCTTCATGAGACACGTGGAGCTCTTGAGTGGCACGCAGGGCCCTGGGCAGAGAGGTGCTTGCTCTGCAAATGGGGATCCAGGACACTTGTCCCAAACCCCAGGCAAGCGGGCGCCACTTATAGCTGTGTGCACACAAGAACACAAAGCTAAAGCCTGCTCTCAGTGTGAGACACAGGACCTACAGCTTCACTGAGAGGAGATCTGTGACTTCTGCCCGCACGCAGCGCAGGCGCCAATGATGTCACTCATCGTTGCCTGCACTGTATCAGGAGAAGAACGCAGCCAGCTTGTGCTGCCCAGGAGATCCCTGCTTAGGAGATAGTTGACTAAAAGTGTTTTTTCATGTTTTTTTTTCATACTGGCTTCAGCAGGGGGCTGCAAGTGAGCAGGAGGGGGTGCAGATGAGAAAGTGGGGGTGCAAGTGAGACGGAGGGGGTGCAGGTGAAAAAGCAGGGGTACAGGTGAGATGGAGGGGGTGCAGGTGAGATGGAGGGGTGCAGGTGAGAGTGGGGGTGCAGGTGAGAGCTGCAGGTGCAGGTGAGAAGGAGAGATGCAGGTGAGAAGGAGGGGGTGCAGGTGAGAAGGGGGTGCAGGGTAGAAGGAGGGGGTGGAGGTGAGAGGTGGTGCAGGGGGAAGGAGGGGGTGCAGGTGAGAGTAGGGGGTGCATGTAAGAAGGAGGGGGTGAAGATGAGAGGGGGCAGGTGCGAAGGAGGGGGTGGAGATGAGAGGGGTGGCAGGTGAGAAGGAGGGGGTGAAGATGAGAAGGAGGGGGTGCAGGCGAGAGTGAGGAGTGCAGGTGAGAAGGAAGGGGTGCAGGTGAGAGCGAGGGGTGTAGGTGAGAAGGAGGGGTGCAGGTGAGAGGGGGGTGTAGGTGAGGAGGGGGTGCAGGTGAGAAGGAGTGCAGGTGACAGTGAGGGGGGTGCAGGTGACAGGGAGAGGGGTGCAGGTGAAAGGGAGAGGGGTGCAGGTGACAGGAAGGGAAGGAGGGTGATGATTTGGATGTGGTGGAGCACTGGCTACTTACCTACCTGGCTACCTACATAGTTACCTGCCTGGCTATTTCTCTACCTAACAACCTACCCAGTTACCTTCCCTGCTATTTCCCTACCTGGCTACATACCCAGTTACCTGCCTGGCTGTTTCCCTACCTGGCAGCATAACTAGTTACCTGCCTGGTTACCTCCCTATCTGGCTACCTACCTTATTACTTTCATGGCTACCTACCCACCTACTTAGCCCCCTGGCTTAGCTATCACCTACATAAGTACTTACCTACATAGCAACCTAGTTACCCAACTACCTACCTATCTGGCTACCTACCTATGAACTTACCTCCATATCTACTTACCTACCTACCTACTTGGCTACCTACCTAGCAACCTATATCCAAGGAAAATTGCAGCACACCAAAGTATAAAGTGCAGAATTCAGTATAGTTTATTGCATTCTAAATATTGTTACAGAGAAGGCTATTTTTCTGCACATCTTGTGCTTGACAAAGGCGAAGACAGGTTGCTGAATCGTAGCCTGCTCTGTAATACTGTTTGGAATGGAATAAACTCCACTGAATTTGGCACTTCTGGCAATGGAAAAATGCAGAAAGTAAGATGCTTGTCCTGCTGATGCTGCAGTGATGGGTTTTGGCTAGAAGAAGTCATCATGGCGATCTGAGCCAGACGGAGAACAGAAAGAAAGAGGACGCTGCCGACCATAAATTACGTGAATCTATAACATGAGAAAGGTATGAATGGCCAGCACAGCTCCATAGTCCTTAAAGGGGTACTCCGGTGGAAAACTTTTTTCTTTTAAATCAACTGGTGGCAGAAAGTTAAACATATTTGTAAATTACTTCTATTAAAAAAATCTTAATCCTTCCAGTACTTATTAGCTGCTGAATGCTACAGAGGAAATTCCTTTCTTTTTGGAACACTGATGACATCACGAGCACAGTGCTCTCTGCTGACATCTCTGTCCATTTTAGCAACCATGCATAGCAGATGAATGCTAAGGGCAGCATGGTGGCTCAGTGGTTAGCACTGCTGCCTTGCAGTGCTGGGGACTTGGGTTCCAGGTTCCAGGACAACAATAAATAGAGCTTTATTATTATTTTTATTATTATTATTATAATAATGTCAGCATAGAGAACTGTGGTCGTGATGTCATCAGAGAACATTCCAAAAAGAAAATAATTTCCTCTGTAGTATTCAGCAGCTAATAAGTACAGGAAGGATTAAGATTTTTTAATAGAAGTAATTTACAAATATGTTTAACTTTCTGCCACCAGTTGATTTAAATTATAAAAATTTTTCACCGGAGTACCCCTTTAATGCACACACCCCACAATAACACCATAGCCAGCCATGTGAGAAGCAAACTAAATCCCAACACAGGACCGTCTCGGGTGCTCACTCCCAGTAGAAAATAGCTCACATCCAAGTAGCATTTCTACTCTGTAGCCGTGCACCCCTCCCTGTTTCACAGGAGGTTTTTTAAATTGATAGTGGATCCAGCATGTCACCCAGTCAGAGGCCATATGCCCAGCAGAGGTGAGTGAAATGAGTGTTAGTGTCCCATCTGAAATGAGGTCACCTCCGTGTGGTAGATGGGGGACATGTTTTGATCAAAAAGTGCTCTAAGAGCCTCCATTTTCATTTTGTTATTATATATATTGTGATGACTTTAGAGGCACGGAAATAGGACTTTTCAAATAAAAGTTCAGTGTTTTATTCACACTTGGCAAACAGTCTTAAATACAGAACAAAGGAGAAAGTAACAAAAGTCCACCTGCGTTCCTGAGTCCCTGCCATGCAGCATCAAGCAAGTCTTTTCCAAGTCTCCAAGCAGTCTGCTCACCAGCTTCCACACTCTCAAGGAAGATCTTCACACAGCTCTCTCTGGCATTGTGAGCTGCAACATGCAAAATCCCCCTCAGCTGGTGAGGCAGCCTAGCTTTAAGGCAAAAAAAGACGGCCTGGATTGTGGGGAATGGCCCCCACCCAACACTTGCCCATTCCCAGTAAGAGCCGTCCCGGATTTGCCTTCCAGCCATACTACGGCCACAGTGTCAGTCTGCATCGCAGCACAGACACTGAATAAATACTGGCTCTTACTTCACCAAGACCAGGAGCCTTGGTGACACATTTCACCCATCAACCACCATGCCCTGCACCTTCTCACATACCCCCCCTTTGTTCAAAGCTGGAGGGTGTGAACACTTGTGCAACAGTGGACTCGTGATAGGGCATCGGTGTTGCCTAGCAACCGACCCGCCCGGTGTTCAACCCTAAATTTGAAATACTGTAATGACAGAAACCACCTGGTGACCCTGGCATTTTTGTCCTTGGCTTGACAAATCCACTTAAGGGGGGAATGAACTGTCACAAGACGAAACTTCCTCCCCAACAAATAGACTCGAGTGCCCACTTAATGGCACCCACTGTTCCCAGAAACAACTTCCCCTGTCCGGTAGGGACAGGTCTTGGCCAATTCCGGATGGCCTCTATATTGTTTACCTGGGGTTTGACAACTCCACGCCCAATGACATACCCCAGGTATTTGGTCTCTTCCAACCCTATGGCACATTTTTTGGGGTTCGCAGCTAACCCGGCCTTCCTAAGGTAGTCTTCCACTGCCTGTACTTTTGGAAGGTGACTTTCCCAGTCTGTACTGTGGATGATGATATCATCCAGATAGGCTGAGGCATACCGATGATGTGGCCGAAGTTAAATATCCATTAGCCTTTGAAACGTAGCGGGAGCGCCATGTAAACCAAAGGGTAACGCCTTGTACTGAAATACACCTTCTGGTGTGACAAAGGCTGTTTTCTCTTTGGCAGCCTCCGTACCTGCCAGTACCCTTTTGTGAGGTCCAAAACAGAAAAATACCGAGCCTGTCCTAGCCTTTCAATAAGCTCATCAACTCAGGGCATGGGATATGCATCAAACTTGGAAACCTCATTAAGTTTGCGCAAAGCATTACAGAACTGTAACGTACCGTGTGGCTTGGGTATTAAGACTGACTGGCCCATTCACTTTTTGACTCCTCGATGACATCCAATTTTAACATCTGCTGTACTTCTTCTGAGATGGTTTGTCCCGCGACTCAGGTACCCGGCATGGTTTAACCCCTTAAGGACCAAGGACGTACCGGTACGTCCTTGGTCCTGCTCTTCTGATATAACGCGGGGTTACACAGTAACCCCGCGTCATATCACGGCGGGCCCGGCGTCATAGTGAAGCCGGGACCCGCCTCTAATAGCGCGCAGCGCCGATCGCAGCGCCGCGCGCTATTAACCCTTTAGCCGCGCGCTCAGAGCTGAGCCGCGTGGCTAAAAGTGAAAGTTCCCGGCTAGCTCAGTCGGGCTGTTCGGGATAGCCGCGGCTAATCGCGGCATCCCGAACAGCTGACAGGACAGCAGGAGGGCCCCTTCCTGCCTCCTCGCTGTCCGATCGCCGAATGACTGCTCAGTGCCTGAGATCCAGGCATGAGCAGTCATGCGGCAGAATCGTTGATCACTGGTTTCTTATGAGAAACCAGTGATCAGCATAGGAGATCAGTGTGTGCAGTGTTATAGGTCACTATGGGACCTATAACACTGCAAAAAAAAAGTGAAAAAAAAGTAAATAAAGATCATTTAACTCCTCCCCTATTAAAAGTTTGAATCACCCCCCTTTTCCAATAAAATAAAAACACAAATCACCCCCCTTTTCCAAATAAACATATATAGTATCACCACGTGCGGAAATGTCCGAATTATAAAAATATATCATTAATTAAACTGCTCGGTCAATGGCGTGCGCGCAAAAAAATTCCAAAGTCCAAAATAGTGCATTTTTGGTCACTTTTTAAATCATTTAAAAATGAATAAAAAGCGATCAATAAGTCCTATCAATGCAAAAATGGTACCGATAAAAACTTCAGATCACGGCGCAAAAAATGAGCCCTCATACCGCCCCATACACGGAAAAATAAAAAAGTTATAGGGGTCAGAAGATGACAATTTTAAACGTATTAATTTTCCTGCATGTAGTTATGATTTTTTCCAGAAGTCTGACAAAATCAAACCTATATAAGTAGGGTATCATTTTAATCGTATGGACCTACAGAATAAATATCAGGTGTCATTTTTACCGAAAAATGTACTACGTAGAAATGGAAGCCCCCAAAAGTTACAAAACAGCGTTTTATTTTTCAATTTTGTCGCACAATGATTTTTTTCCCGTTTCACCGTAGATTTTTGGGCAAAATGACTGACATCATTACAAAGTAGAATTGGTGGCGCAAAAAATAAGCAATCAAATGGATTTTTAGGTGCAAAATTGAAAGAGTTATGATTTTTTAAATCCAAGGAGCAAAAAACGAAAATGCAAAAACGGAAAAAAACCCGGTCCTTAAGGGGTTAAACCGCATTTTTCCCTGGGGTTCAGTGACAATGTCATGGCAGATGAAAGAAGTACATCCAGGAAGATCTGAGAACACATCAGTGTTCCTACTGACAAACTCTCTGGCCTTCTGAGTCTGTGCCGAAGAAAGGCTGTCAGCAATTTTCACTGTGACAACTGCTTCCCTTGCACCAGACTGAGGGACGGGAAACTCCACCCCTAACAAACCTGGCCGGGGGCTGTCATCCACATTTGTCTCCCAATCTTTCCAAGGTTTCACCAAGTTTACATGGTATACTTGTTCTGGCTTCCTTCGCTCGGGCTGGTGTACCCTGTACGTCACCTCCCCTACCTTTTCAATCAATTCGTAGGGACCCTGCCACCTAGCCAGAAATTTACTGTTGACCGTTGGTACCAGAACCAGAACCTGATCTCCCGGGTTAACAATACCTTTCGACCTCTTTATACACACTGGGCCAGTAAAAGCGCTGCAAAATCCGGTCCTGGTTCTTCTGCTTCCTCAGGTGCCCCCCCTTCCACATTCTCACCCCAAATTTGGTTGGTTTACCCAGTACAGCATCCCTTGGTGGACCACAAAACGGGGGTATACAGTCTCGGCTCCCTGTTGTTGTGGCGCACCTTCTACAATTAATACATTTACCCAGACACGAGATAGAGTCGGGTCCTGGTGCTGTGCTGTACCAAAATATTCTCCTGTAACATTGAGGTCTGCCAATTCTGGCCCTGACGGCAGATCCTCCACACATCCTACCCTTACCCTCAGTGGAAACGACACCTCCTCTTCCACTGTAGTGGTGGTCACCCCAACTGCCGTTGCTTCTGATTCGGGTTCCCAGGGTTCCGGGGTCACCCCTGAGTAGGGCCAGTCTATTGGGGACACCCCTGCCTTGCAGATCTGGGGAACTCTTGTCTGGGGCCACAGAGATATGAACCCTGGAAAGTCTCTCCCAATTAGTAATTCATGCAGCAACTTCGTGGCAACGGCCACCTCATGAGTCCAGCAGCCAGTTGCTGTTGACAAAGTCCCCAAGGTGGTGGAATAGTCTTTTAAGTCACCGTGTATACACAACACTCCAGCCTGTCATCCCGTGTGCTCCTTGGGTAGCACTGGGTTGGACCTTACTAAAGTTACCATACTTCCCGAGTCTATTAATGCCTCCACGACACTACCTCCCACTTTCACGTGCCAGAGGTGACCTGAGTCCCCTGCCCTGGGGACACTGGTGGTACACAGTCTCTGAGCATACAGGGACGGCGGAGTGCATAATTGGTGTCCATTGGTTCTTCCCTCTGGGGACAATTAGCCCTTACATGTCCTGGCTTCTGACACCCCCAAAATAGCAACAGGGCTTTTAGGGCTTTCCAGCCGCCTGGGCAAGAGTGGGGACCTCCTGGGTTTAACCGCCCCCTCCCGCAGTTTTACGTTGGCCTCAAATCTTTATACCAGGTCAACCATCCCCAGTGCGTTGCTAGGGGATGCCAGACCAATCCAGTTCTGGAGGGAGTAAGGCAGGGCCCTCCAGAACATATTGGCCAGGAGACGGTCCAGCATGGCAGTGGGACTCAATATCTTCGGCAGTAGCCATTTCTGCAGCATTGCAATAGGTCGTAATATTGCGGCCTTGCAGGCTCAGCCGGCTTTTATTCCCACTGTCGTACCCGCTGGGCCCGGACCCACACATTTACCCCCAGTCTTGCCAGGATCTCCCCCTTAACAATGTCATATTCAGCAGCTTGGTCATCGGGCAAGTAAAAGTACGCTGCTGGGACCCTGATGTCAGGAACGGGGCAATGACCTCAGCCCACTGGTCTCGGGGTAACCTCTCCCTCGTGGCCACTTTCTCGAAGACTGCCAGGTAGGTCTCAATATCATCTGAGGGGGTCATCTTGGGGATCGCCATTCTAATAGCCTTTTCGGCGTTTGGGTTGGTCTGGGTCATTGCTGCGGCTTGTTGCGTCATTATGTGGCTGTAACAGCAGCTGGTTGGTCTCCTGTTGATGCTTGTTGGACTCCTGCTGTTGCCTGTTGAACTCCAGCTGTTGATTGGTGGACTCCTGCTGGAGCTTGTTGGTCTCCCGCTGTTGCAAGTTGGCCTCCATGAGTGCTTTTATAATCGCTTCTATTTTGGCGACACTGTTTTGCCTTGATTCTTTGTAGAAAACACTCCCGCTGTACTGTCAGTCACTTGTTGGCAGGATTGTTGCCCCTAGCAACTACTCTAACGGGTTATCCCAGGCTCGGTTCTTAGCAACAGCGTGCTGCAACTCAATCACTGACCTCGCTGCGCTGCCACCATCATTCACCAAATGTGATGACTCGCTCTTGCAGACAGATGCGGTTGCAGTATAGAGGCACGGAATCAGGAGTTTTCAAATCAAAGTTTAGTTTTTTATTCACACTTGGCAAACAGTCTTAACCCCTTAAGGACCACGGGTTTTTCTGTTTTTGCACTTTCATTTTTTCCTTCTCACCTTTTAAAAATCATAACCCCTTCAATTTTGCATCTAAAAATCCATATGATGGCTTATTTTTTGCACCACCAATTCTACTTTGCAGAGACATCAGTCATTTTACCCAAAAATCTACAGCGAAACGGGAAAAAAAATCATTGTGCGACGAAATTGAAGAAAAAATGCCATTTTGTAAATTTTGGGGGCTTCCGTTTCTACACAGTACATTTTTCGGTAAAAATTACACCTTTTCTTTATTCTGTAGGTCCATACGGTTAAAATGATACCCTACTTATATAGGTTTGATTTTGTCGTACTTCTGGAAAAAATCATAACTACATGCAGGAAAATGTATATGTCACGATTCGGCTGGCAGGAGGTGGATCCTCTGTGCCAGAGAGGGATTGGCGTGGACCGTGCTAGTGGACCGGTTCTAAGCTGCTACTGGTTTTCACCAGAGCCCGCCGCAAAGCGGGATGGTCTTGCAGCGGCGGTAGCAACCAGGTCGTATCCACTAGCAACGGCTCAACCTCTCTGACTGCTGAAGATAGGCGCGGTACAAGGGAGTAGACAAGAGCAAGGTCGAACGTAGCAGAAGGTCAGGGCAGGCAGCAAGGATCGTAGTCAGGGGCAACGGCAGGAGGTCTGGAACACAGGCTAGGAACACACTGGGAAACGCTTTCACTGGCACGATGGCAACAAGATCCGGCGAGGGAGTGCAGGGGAAGTGAGGTATACATAGGGAGTGCACAGGTGAACACACTAATTAGAACAACTGCGCCAATCAGTGGCGCAGTGGCCCTTTAAATCGCAGAGACCCGGCGCGCGCGCGCCCTAGGGAGCGGGGCCGCGCGCGCCGGGACAGGACCGACGGAGAGCGAGTCAGGTACGGGAGCCGGGGTGCGCATCGCGAGCGGGCGCCACCCGCATCGCGAATCGCATCCCGGCTGGAGGCGGTATCGCAGCGCACCCGGTCAGTGGATCTGACCGGGGCGCTGCAGTAGCGAGGATGTGGCGAGCGCTCCAGGGAGGAGCGGGGACCCGGAGCGCTCGGCGTAACAGTACCCCCCCCCCTTGGGTCTCCCCCTCTTCTTGGAGCCTGAGAACCTGAGGACCAGACTTTTGTCTAGGATGTTGTCCTCAGGTTCCCAGGATCTCTCTTCAGGACCACAGCCCTCCCAATCGACCAAAAAATTTTTTTTCCCTCTGACCGTCTTGGAGGCCAGTATCTCCTTTACGGAGAAGATGTCAGAGGAACCGGAAACAGGAGTGGGAGAAACAAGTTTGGGAGAGAAACGGTTGATGATGAGTGGTTTAAGAAGAGAGACATGAAAGGCATTAGGAATACGAAGAGAAGGAGGAAGAAGGAGTTTGTAAGAGACAGGATTAATCTGGCACAAGACTTTGAAAGGACCAAGATAGCGTGGTCCCAGTTTGTAACTGGGGACACGAAAGCGGACATATTTAGCGGAGAGCCATACCTTGTCTCCGGGAGCAAAGATGGGGGGAGCTCTTCTTTTCTTATCGGCAAACTTTTTCATGCGAGATGAAGCCTGTAAAAGAGAATTTTGGGTCTCTTTCCATATGGTGGAAAGATCACGAGTCACTTCATCTACAGCGGGCAAACCAGAGGACAAGGGAATAGGGAGGGGGGGAAGAGGGTGACGGCCGTACACCACGAAAAATGGTGATTTAGCAGAAGATTCAGAGACTCTAAAGTTGTACGAGAATTTGGCCCAAGGTAGAAGATCTGCCCAGTCATCCTGGCGGGAGGAAACAAAATGCCGTAAATAGTCACCCAGGACCTGGTTAATTCTTTCTACTTGCCCATTGGATTGAGGATGATAAGCAGAAGAGAAGTTTAATTTAATCTTGAGTTGTTTACAGAGAGCCCTCCAGAATTTTGACACGAATTGGACACCTCTATCCGAGACAATCTGCGTGGGCAAACCGTGAAGACGAAAAATGTGTACAAAAAATTGTTTTGCCAACTGAGGCGCTGAAGGAAGACCAGGAAGAGGAATAAAATGTGCCATCTTGGAAAATCGATCAACGACCACCCAAACAACAGTGTTGCCACGGGATGGGGGTAGGTCTGTAATAAAGTCCATACCAATCAGAGACCAAGGCTGTTCGGGGACAGGCAGAGGGTGAAGGAGACCAGCAGGCTTCTGGCGAGGAGTCTTATCCCGGGCACAGACAGTACAGGCCCGCACAAAATCAACAACATCTGTTTCCAGAGTCGGCCACCAATAGAAACGAGAGATGAGTTGCAAGGACTTTTTGATGCCCGCATGGCCTGCGAGGTGGGAGGAGTGACCCCATTTGAGAATCCCGAGACGCTGGCGTGGAGAAACGAAGGTCTTCCCTGGAGGAGTTTGCCTGATGGAGGCTGGAGAAGAGGAGATCAGACAGTCAGGAGGAATGATGTGTTGCGGAGAGACCTCTACTTCCGAGGCATCCGAGGAACGAGAGAGAGCATCGGCCCTAATGTTCTTGTCGGCAGGGCGAAAATGAATTTCAAAGTTAAAACGGGCAAAGAACAACGACCACCTGGCCTGGCGAGGATTCAGCCGTTGGGCAGACTGGAGATAGGAGAGATTCTTGTGATCGGTGAAAATGATAACTGGAAATTTTGATCCCTCCAGCAGATGCCTCCATTCCTCAAGTGCCAATTTAATGGCCAGTAGTTCTCGATCCCCGATGGAGTAGTTCCTCTCCGCCGGAGAGAAGGTCCTAGAAAAAAACCCACAAGTAACAGCATGCCCGGAAGAATTTTTTTGTAGAAGGACCGCTCCAGCTCCCACTGAGGAGGCATCAACCTCCAATAGGAAGGGTTTAGATGGGTCAGGACTGGAGAGCACGGGAGCAGAAGAAAAGGCAGACTTGAGCCGTTTAAATGCGTCTTGCGCTTGGGGAGACCAGGACTTAGGATTGGCATTCTTCTTGGTTAAAGCCACGATAGGAGCCACAATAGTGGAAAAATGTGGAATGAATTGTCTGTAATAATTGGCGAACCCCAAAAAACGTTGGATAGCACGGAGTCCGGAGGGGCATGGCCAATCTAAGACGGCAGAGAGTTTATCTGGGTCCATTTGTAGTCCCTGGCCAGAGACCAAGTATCCTAGGAAAGGAAGAGATTGACATTCAAACAGACATTTCTCCATTTTGGCATAAAGTTGATTGTCTCGAAGTCTCTGAAGAACCATGCGGACATGCTGGCGATGTTCTTCTAAGTTGGCAGAAAAAATCTGAATATCGTCCAGATACACAACAACACAGGAATATAAGAGATCACGAAAAATTTCATTAACAAAGTCTTGGAAGACGGCAGGGGCGTTGCACAGGCCAAAGGGCATGACCAGATACTCAAAGTGTCCATCTCTGGTGTTAAATGCAGTTTTCCATTCGTCCCCCTCCCTGATGCGGATGAGATTATATGCACCTCTTAAGTCCAGTTTGGTAAAGATGTGGGCACCTTGAAGGCGATCAAAGAGTTCAGAGATAAGAGGAAGGGGGTAGCGGTTCTTTACCGTGATTTTATTAAGTCCGCGGTAATCAATGCAAGGACGTAGGGAGCCATCTTTTTTGGACACAAAGAAAAATCCAGCTCCGGCAGGAGAGGAGGATTTGCGGATAAACCCCTTTTTTAAATTTTCCTGGATGTATTCAGACATAGCAAGAGTCTCTGGGGCGGACAGAGGATAAATTCTGCCCCGGGGTGGAGTAGTGCCCGGGAGGAGGTCAATAGGACAGTCAAAAGGCCTGTGAGGAGGTAAAGTCTCAGCTTGCTTTTTGCAAAATACGTCAGCATAGTCCATATAGGCCTTAGGGAGACCGGTTACAGGGGGAACCACAGGGTCACGGCAGGGAGTACTGGGAACCGGTTTAAGACAGTCCTTGAAACAAGAAGTACCCCAGCTCTTGATCTCTCCTGTGGACCAATCAAGGGTTGGGGAATGGCGTCGAAGCCACGGTAGTCCAAGGAGAATTTCGGAAGTGCAATTGGAGAGGACCAAAAATTCAATTTTTTCGTGATGAGGTCCGATGCACATTAGGAGGGGTTCCGTGCGGTAACGCACGGCACAGTCCAATCTTTCATTGTTAACACAATTGATGTAGAGGGGTCTGGCGAGACTGGTCACTGGGATGTTGAACCTGTTGATGAGAGAGGCCAAAATAAAATTTCCTGCAGATCCGGAATCCAAGAAGGCCTTAGTAGAGAAGGAGAAGGTAGAGGCAGATATCCGCACAGGCACAGTAAGGCGTGGAGAAGCAGAGTTGACATCAAGAACTGTCTCACCCTTGTGCGGAGTCAGCGTACGTCTTTCCAGGCGGGGAGGACGGATAGGACAATCCTTCAGGAAGTGTTCGGTACCGGCACAGTACAGGCAAAGATTCTCCATGCGGCGTCGTGTCCTCTCTTGAGGTGTCAAGCGAGACCGGTCAACTTGCATAGCCTCCACGGCGGGAGGCACAGGAACGGATTGCAGAGGACTAGAGGAGAGAGGAGCCGGGGAGAAAAAACGCCTCGTGCGAACAAAGTCCATATCCTGGCGGAGCTCCTGACGCCTTTCGGAAAAACGCATGTCAATGCGAGTGGCAAAATGAATGAGTTCATGCAGGTTAGCAGGAATTTCTCGTGCGGCCAGAACATCTTTAATGTTGCTGGATAGGCCTTTTTTAAAGGTCGCGCAGAGGGCCTCATTATTCCAGGATAATTCGGAAGCAAGAGTACGGAATTGGATGGCGTACTCGCCAACGGAAGAATTACCCTGGACCAGGTTCAGCAGGGCAGTCTCAGCAGAAGAGGCTCGGGCAGGTTCCTCAAAGACACTTCGAATTTCCGAGAAGAAAGAGTGTACAGAGGCAGTGACGGGGTCATTGCGGTCCCAGAGCGGTGTGGCCCATGACAGAGCTTTCCCAGACAGAAGGCTGACTACGAAAGCCACCTTAGACCTTTCAGTAGGAAACTGGTCCGACATCATCTCCAAGTGCAGGGAACATTGTGAAAGAAAGCCACGGCAAAAGTTAGAGTCCCCATCAAATTTATCCGGCAAGGAAAGTCGTAGGCCGGAAGCGGCCACTCGCTGCGGAGGAGGTGCAGGAGCTGGCGGAGGAGATGATTGCTGAAGCTGTGGTAGTAGCTGCTGTAGCATCACGGTCAGTTGAGACAGCTGGTGGCCTTGTTGCGCTATCTGTTGTGACTGCTGGGCGACCACAGTGGTGAGGTCGGCGACAACTGGCAGTGGAACTTCAGCGGGATCCATGGCCGGATCTACTGTCACGATTCGGCTGGCAGGAGGTGGATCCTCTGTGCCAGAGAGGGATTGGCGTGGACCGTGCTAGTGGACCGGTTCTAAGCTGCTACTGGTTTTCACCAGAGCCCGCCGCAAAGCGGGATGGTCTTGCAGCGGCGGTAGCAACCAGGTCGTATCCACTAGCAACGGCTCAACCTCTCTGACTGCTGAAGATAGGCGCGGTACAAGGGAGTAGACAAGAGCAAGGTCGGACGTAGCAGAAGGTCGGGGCAGGCAGCAAGGATCGTAGTCAGGGGCAACGGCAGGAGGTCTGGAACACAGGCTAGGAACACACTGGGAAACGCTTTCACTGGCACGATGGCAACAAGATCCGGCGAGGGAGTGCAGGGGAAGTGAGGTATACATAGGGAGTGCACAGGTGAACACACTAATTAGAACAACTGCGCCAATCAGTGGCGCAGTGGCCCTTTAAATCGCAGAGACCCGGCGCGCGCGCGCCCTAGGGAGCGGGGCCGCGCGCGCCGGGACAGGACCGATGGAGAGCGAGTCAGGTACGGGAGCCGGGGTGCGCATCGCGAGCGGGCGCCACCCGCATCGCGAATCGCATCCCGGCTGGAGGCGGTATCGCAGCGCACCCGGTCAGTGGATCTGACCGGGGCGCTGCAGTAGCGAGGATGTGGCGAGTGCTCCGGGGAGGAGCGGGGACCCGGAGCGCTCGGCGTAACAGTATACGTTTAAAATTGTCATCTTCTGACCCCTATAACTTTTTTTTTCTGCGTATGGGGCGGTACGAGGGCTAATCTTTTGCGACGTGATCTGAAGTTTTTATCGGTACCATTTTTGTATTGATTGGACTTTTTGATCGCTTTTTATAAATTTTTTCATGATTAAAAAAGCTATCAAAAATACGCTATTTTGGACTTTGGAATTTTTTAGCAAGTACGCCATTGACCGTGCGGTTTAATTAATGATATATTTTTATAGTTCGGACATTTACACATGCGGCAATACCACATATGTTTATTTTTATTATGTTTATATATTATTTATATGGAATTTGGGAATAGGGGGATGATTTAAACTTTTAATAAGGAAGGGGTTAATGTGTGTGTGTTAAACTTTTTTTAACCTTTTTTTTTTTACACTTTTAGTCCCCTTAGGAGACTTTTAGGAGGAATCATTAGGCTGTATCATTCAGAGAGCCGGAGCCGCCGTGGAAGGAGAGGTAAGCCCTCAGGCTACCTCAGCAGTGGATCGATCCCCCCCCCCCCCGCGATCGCGCTGCGGGGGGGCGATCCACCACACTGGACCACCAGGGACTGAATACAGGCACCTTTAGACACCGCTGTCAACTTTGACAGCGGCGATCTAAAGGGTTAATAAAGGGTTAATCGCCCCAGGTGGTATGACGCGGGCTCAAGTCAGGAGCCCGCGTCATACCCGGCTAAGGGCCAATGTATACGCGTCCATGGTCCTTAAGAGGTTAAATACAGAACAAAGGAGAAAGTAACAATAGTCCACCTGCTTTCAAACCTGAGTCCATGCCATGCAGCATCAAGTAAGTCTTTTTCAAGTCTTCAAGCAGTCTGCTCACCAGCTTCCACACTCTCAAGGAAAATCTTAACACAGCTCTCTCTGGCAGTGCGAGCTGCAACGTGCAAAATCTCTCTCAGCTGAGGAGGCAGCCTAACTTTAAGGCCAACAAATTGTGGATTGGATTGTGGAAAATGGTCACCACCCAACACATGACCAATCCCATTAAGAGCCGTCCCGGATTTGCCTTCCATACTATGGCCACGGTGTCAGTCTGCATTTCAGCACAGATACTGAATAAATACCGGCTCTTACTTCACCAAGGCCAGGATCCTTGATGACACATATAGCCCATCAACCACCACCATGCCCTTCGCCTTCTCACAATAAAAATATATATACATATACATATATATATATATATATATATATTAGCTCACCACACCACCTTCACAGGTAGTGTGTCCTGCAAAACAGCTCAGGCTCCATTTAAGAAGTCTCAGAACTGATTGGGATTTATGCCAAGCCAGAACTCTCTCCAGAAGGAAAGAGGACCCATCTGCAGACAGCTGTTTCGGGTTTATTGAAAGAGCTTAATTGTCCGTTCAGTCATTACAAGTCATACAATAAATTACAATCACACAAAGCATGACAGTACAATACACAGCAAAGGTTCCCTAAGCTATACATCGCACATCATGCTACTCTAACACGCCGCTCAATCCTGTAATAGAAAAGCACAAGAGATCGAATAACAAAACAATACAATCTGTGAACGGGGTAGGGGCGTGGGCTGTGGGTCGGGGAGGGGGCGGATCACAGGGCCAAACTGCTGGGCTGTATCTTCAAGGAGACATGGGAGAAGGAGAGGGGTCTTCACTCCTCTTCTTCCTCATCGACGGCCGGGCTGTCGAAGATGGAATAGTCTCTAAGCAGGCTCTTGTTGAACCTGCGGCAGTCCCGGACGGACATGTTCTCCCTGTTAATCACGAGGCGGTTCCTGGCAAGCCACACTGCGTCCTTAAAACAGTTCATAAGGCGCCAGGCCTCCTAGATGGCCTCCACGTCGTGGGTCCCAGGGAACCGACCGTAAAGCACCGAATGGCAGTTCCTGGGTACAGAGTTTCTGAGTTCATGTTCCAGGGCGTCCAACTGACCCTGCCAAAACACGTGCAATGATGTCTCCTCCACATAGGGGCACCGGGGGCAGTACCGGATTGTGCACAGGTTGCGGGCATGCATGAACGACCTGAGAGAGAGTCCTCCCTTGACGGCCATCCATGACAAGTCCTTGTGTCCATTGGTAAGCCGCTTTGAGGCCACATTAGTCCAAACTGTCTCTGCAGTGGCTGCGGGGAGTCCCGGAACCAGCTCAGTCAAGTTCTTAGCTCGGATGAGCTTGTAGATTGTCTTCGGCTTCCATAGGTCAGGTTTCAGTCCTTCCAGTTGGTGCTCCCTCACAAACCGGACAACATCCCCATAGAACCAGGGAGTGTCCCACCTGTCCCAGCCCAGCTGTCTCCAGAGGGGCATGAGAAACAAGCGAGACATGGACCTGCCCACTGAGCCAGTCTTTTCAACAAGAGTCCGCTGCACGCTGACACATGCAAAGGAGGCCCTCAGCCGAGTGGGGATATCGGGTATTCCCTTCCCACCCTTGCAGGGCTCCTTGTACATCACAGTCCTCTTGACTCTGTCCATTTTGCCCCAGATGAAGCGAAACACTGTCCGGGTGATGGCCTTGCAAACGGTGGTATGGGGAGGCCAGGCCTGTGCGGTATACTGGAGCACAGGCAAAACTTCACACCGCAGGACAAGTGCTTTGCCTTCAATAGAGCGCTTTCTGGAGCTCCTTTCTTTATCTAAAGCCGAGGAACGTGCTTTCGATTCACCCAAAGTGCAAGAAAAAGTGCAAGCGTGTTACACTAAAAAAACGTGCACAAAGGATGCGGTCTATCGCAAGCCCTTCTCCGATAGGAGAGAGGCCCCCCAACAAACCTTACCCTTCGCCTCCGGACCAAAAGGTACCTGCGAGGTTCCAGGTTCGATGTCCCTTTTCGCCGAAGCTACTAGGGGACCACAAATGCTCCCGGCATCCCCCTTGGCGTTAGCCAAGGTATCTGCCCGCAGAGCCGATTACGGTAGGTACCCTGCCAAAGCAGGAGTACCCGGGGTGTTTGCAGGGAGGTGCGGAACCTAATGGACACACACACCTCCCCTAGACTGCCAGGAGGGACACCCAGAAGGGCTACCGCATCCTGACAAATCCTGTGAACACACAACACGCAAAAAGTGACACAGTGAGACAAAAAAGAAATAAATAAGTGAATGTGTGCAGATATACTGCCCGGACATCCGGACATCGCTTTCTGGAGCTCCACAGCAGACAGCTGTTTCGAGGTGTTTGCCCCTCGTCAGTACAGAGCAGGGTGATCTGGCTTGGCTGTGGCTTTAAACGGGGTCAGTACTTTCCTCGGGGAGAGGACACCTCTTCAGGTGTAACAGAGATTCAAGTTAGGCCATTTAGCACTCCGCGGGCTTCTGGGTAAAAAAATATTTAAATTAGCTCACCACACCACCTTCACAGGTAGTGTGTCCTGCAAAACAGCTCAGGCTCCATTTAAGAAGTCTCAGAACTGATTGGGATTTATGCCAAGCCAGAACTCTCTCCAGAAGGAAAGAGGGCCCATCTGCAGACAGCTGTTTCGGGGTGTTTGCCCCTCGTCAGTACAGAGCAGGGTGATCTGGCTTGGCTGTGGTGAGAGACCTGTGGCTTTAAGGGGACTTAAGTCTAATCTTTCATTCAAACCTAAATTGCCCTCGGTATTAGTTTTCAGGATTCACTTCACTTTGGATTGTAAAAAAGCCTATCGCCAATCTATTGCTTCTCTTGCACAAACTCTTTCATGACCCAGTTTTTGCTGAATAACGGATGTCAGAATGCAGGAACATAACTGTAGTGTGAAAGGGGCCTTAGCATGCTCTTCTCCCATCTAATTCTAGATTAGGGACTGTGCCCATTTAAAAAAGGAAAGAACACTAGGGTCTCCCCGATGTTTGTCCTGAACGTGCTTTATTAGTCTGGGTCATCCTCTTTGGGTTCCAATGGAGTTTATAGGCTCCCAGAACCTCACAGTGAGTGCACGTATAGTGCATCCATTGTAGAACCTGGAGCATGCACACCGGACAGAATAAACAACAAACTTTGTCCTGCAACATATGAAATCTCTGAATCTAACTGGCACACCACCCAGGTTGGTATATGTATCCGTAAAGACATAGTGGCACCAGTAACAACTTCCGCAACGAAAGTTGCCCATAGGTACAGCATTTTTTAACCATTTGCTGCCCTTTTCAGTACACTACCATTTACTATGTACTATGATATCATTTATATTCTTACCTCTTTTAAAAGTAATAAGTGGTCTATTTTTTTGTCAGATCTGCCAACTCAGGATCACTTTTCAATATAACCCAGTTGTCATGGATGGCTTTTTTTGATCTGAGATGCCACGGGGCTATATTGAAAAGAGAGACAAAAACGATGTACCTGATTGTCACTCTTATTTCATTTTTCAGTATTCCTGATATTAAGGGGCCTTCTTTTGCACAGCAAGTCATCGCGTTTTTGAGAAAATGCTCTGTTGAGAGCAGTATCAAGGAGGGGGACATGATACCCTCTCCTAATTAAACTTTCCCGCAAATTTCCGGCTTGCAAGAGATCTGTACTGTTAATGCGCCTGTGCCTTAAAAACTGCCCATAAGGCACTGCCATTTTGACATGTTCTGGGTGGTAACTTTTGAAATGGAGGAGTGAGTTACATGCCGTGGGTTTGCGGTAACCCATGGTTACCAACTCACCATCCTTCAGTTTTACCATAGTATCCAAAACCTCCAACTCCACATCACTAGTTTTGTGAACCTTAGATTCATGTCATTCATTAAATTCAGGTTGGACACGAAGCCAGCAAAAGGGCTCCGTGTCCACCCAAACGATGAACACATCATCCAGGCTATGGCTATGGATTTAAGATGTGGGTTCCTATCTGTAAATACATACTTCTTTTCGAATGCAGCTACATATAAATTGTAACAGGGCTAGATGTGGATCCACTGACCTGAGTGGCAGATGACACGGGCCGTATCAGGTAGTGGAGTCTAAGGTGCCGCTGGTCTTCACCAGAGCCCGCCGCAAGGCAGGATGGATTTGCTACAGCAGGCGACACCCAGGTCGCTACCCCCGATACGACTCGACCAAACAGGTAGCTGGGCGAGGCAAAGTATAGAAGGATGAGGCAGAGGCGTAGTCGGACTTAGCAGAAGGTCAAGGCAGACGGCAAAGGTGTGGAGTCAAATAACGTAGCGGAAGGGTCAGAACACGAGCAAGGCAAACGGACAGTATGGAACGCATAATCTCAGGCAAATGGCACTGAAGATCCGGCAGGGAAGTGTGGGAGGTGCAGGGACTTTATAATATAGTGTCAGGTGTTTCACATAATTATGAGCGTACTGGCCCTTTAAATTTCAGAGCTCCAACGCGTGCGTGCCCTAGGATATGGGGATGCGCACGCCAGAGCTAAGAGGCGGAGGAAGTAGCAGCAGCAGAGAAGCGAGTTAAGTGACATGCTGGGATTCGCATGCAGGCGCATCCCGCAATGCAAATTCCAGCCCCGGCGGCAGCAGGGGTGAGGGGGACAGTGCACTCATGGCCAGAAGTGGCCGGAGTGCAAATTGTAACATTACCCCCCCTTTGGTCTCCCCCTCCTTTTGTGGTTCAGAAATTTACTAAGCAGGTCATGGTCCAGGATATTTTCATCAGGCTCCCAAGATCTCTCCTCCGGACCAAATCCTTCCCAATCCACAAGATATAAGTAGAGGTGCACCGAAATGGAAATTTCAGAACCGAAATAAAAAAAATGTCGGGCTGAAACCGATACCGAAAATTACTTCTACCCGTCTTCTGGTAAAATGCAGCGCTCCGCTCATTAGATTAAATTCCCCCACATTAGATTGCCAGCTCCCCCACATTAGGTCGGGAGCTCCCCCACATTAATAGGCAGCTCCCCCACAATAGTAGGTGGCTCCCCCAGAATTGTAGGCAGCTCCCCCACAATAGTAGGCAGCTCCCCAACAATAGTAGGCAGCTCCCCCACATTAGGTCAGCATTTCCCCCACAATAGTAGGCAGGTTCCACACAATAGTAGGCAGTTCCCCCAAAATATTAGGCAGCTCCCCCCAACAATATTAGGCAGCTCCCCCCACATTTGTAGGCAGCCCCCCCCCCACATTAGGTCAGCAGTTCCCCCACAATAGTAGGCAGGTTCCCCACAATAGTAGGCAGTTCCCCCACAATATTAGGCAGCTCCCCCCAACAATATTAGGCAGCTCCCCCCACATTTGTAGGCAGCTCCCCCCCACAATATTAGGCAGTTCCCCCAACAATATTAGGCAGCTCCCCCCAACAATATTAGGCAGCTCCCCCCACATTTGTAGGCAGCTCCCCCCCCCACAATATTAGGCAGCTCCCCCCTAACAATATTAGGCAGCTCCCCCCAAATTTGTAGGCAGCTCCCCCCACATTTGTAGATAGCTCCCCCCCACATTAGGTCAACAGTTCCTCCACAATAGTAGGCAGCTTCCCCCCACCCCACAGACATACAGCTTCCAGCCATATACAGTGTATGGCTGGAGGCTGTATGTCTGTACTGCTGCCCCCACAGTGTTCCGGTCACCGCTCCTCCGTGCCCGGGGTCACATCTACTGCTATGGTCTATGGACCATAGCAGTAGGTGCCGGGACCGGAGGAGCGGTGACCGGAACACTGAACAAGATGACGCGCCGCCGGTCACTTACCAGGCCCCGGCCAGCGCGCGTTCTCCTGCGACGATCCTGTGGTCCTCCTGAGTCTCTATGGTTGTACGCACGGAACGTCAGTGACGTCCCGTGTGTACGACCATAGAGGCGGAGAACCGAAGGAGGATCGCAGGAGGACGCCGGGGAATGGTGAGTGACCGGCAGACATCCTTATGTCCCGAAAAGATTTTTCGGGACACAGGGATGTCCGGGATAGGAATACTTCTTTTTATGTGCCCGGGCCGGCTCCCGTGTGTGGCTGCAGGCGGGGGCCGACCAGAGCATATAAAACCTGTATACTAAAAACCAGGGGGCCTCCAGCTGTTGTGAAACTACAACTCCCAGCATGCCCGGACAGACTTTGCCGGTCCGGGCATGCTGGGATTTGTAGTTTCACAACAGCTGGAGGCCCCCTGGTTTTTAGTATACAGTATTAGGTTTTATATGCTCTGGTCGGCCCCCGCCTGCAGCCACACACGGGAGCCGGCCCGGGCACATAAAAAGAAGTATTCCTATCTCGGAGAGCGCGCCCCCCCAGATGTTGCGCCCGGTGCGGCCGGCCCCCCCTGCACCCCCCCACGAGTGCCTCTGCCACTGGCAGTGTTTGCAACTTGTGCTGTGGGCGGGCAGGGGAGGTGGGTCATTATCGGCACATTTTTTGTTGTTTTGGCATTTTCCCGAAATAGCTATTTTCGGCTGATATGTATCGGCCGCCGATATATCGGTGCATCCCTAGATATAAGCGTTTTCTTCTGATAAACTTGGAGTCCAAAATCTGTTTTACAACATAAACATCAGAGGTACCAGAGATGGGAGTAGATGAAATGTCCTTTTTAGAGAAGCGGTTGTGGATAACAGGTTTCAAAAGGGAGACATGGAAGGAATTCGGGATCCGGAGAGAGGACGGCAGATACAGAGAATAGGCCACATAATTTAAACGTTTCTTGATTTTATAGGGACCTAGATAGCAAGGGCCCAGTTTACAACCAAAATGTCATCCCGAGTATTAAATGCAGTCTTCCATTTGTCTCCTTCTCTTATGCGAATCAGATTATAGGCACCTAGTTTGGTCTAGTTTGTAGAAGATCCTCGCCCCACGGAGATGGTCAAATAACTCCAACATCAAGGGAAGAGGGTAAAGGTTCTTGACCGTGATTTTATTCAGTCCACGGTAGTCAATGCAGGGTCGCAAAGAACAGTCTTTTTTCTCTACAAAGAAGAATCCGGCTCCCGCAGGGGAAGATGACTTCCTGATAAAACCTTTTTGAAGAATTTCTTTTATATATTTAGACATGGCCTGAGTTTCAGGAATAGACAGAGGGTAAGCAGCAGTAAGTCTATAGGACAATCATAGGGACGATGAGGTGACAGTACTTGTTTCTCACTGAAGACATCAACATAGTCCTGAAGAAACTAAGGTAAACTGGGCAGAGGAGTAGAATGAGGGACGCGTTTAAATGGAGTAGTATGAATGCAGTGATTGTTGCAATAAGGTCCCCAATGAAGAACTTCTCCCGTTTTCCATTCCAGCTATGGGGTATGGAGCTGCAACCAAGGAAGGCCTAGTAGTAGAGGGTACAGTGAGGAAGTACATAGAAGGACAAGTTCTCCTTATGCGAGACTCCAACCTGCATTGATATCGGTTCTGTGCGGGAAAAAAACAGTACAGTACAGATTTTCTCCATTAACCATAGAGATGTACAAGGGCTTCAAAAGGCGTGACACCGGCAGATGATACCTATGTACTATGTAGGCATCAATAAAATTTCCCGTAGAACCAGAATCCAGGAAGGCAAGAAGGGAAATAGTCTCTTTGGAGGGTAGAGAAAGCTGAACTGGCAAATTCGAGCATGGAGAGGTGATGTTCACACCTAGGGAGGCCTCTCCCACAAACCCTAGGTGCGAGCGTTTCCCTGTGGCTGGGGATGTAGATGACAATCTTTGAGGAAATGATCTGCACTGGAGCAGCAGAGACACAGTTTCTAAGCTCATCAGCGAGTTCTTTCCTGCAGAGTCAGGCGAGATCGATCCATCTGCATAGCATCCACTGAGGGAGGCAACGTAGAAGGTTGCGGCGGTTGCTGGAAGACTTGTGCCAAGCAAGGAAACCACCGAGGTCGTGAAGATTCTCTTTCTTGACGTTGTTCCTCACGTCACTCAGAGAAACGGATATCAATCTGGGAGGCCAGCTGTATAAGATCATTTAAGGAAGAAGGCAATTCCTGGGCAGAAAGGACATCTTTAATATGGCTAGAGAGTCCTCTTTTTAAAGTGGCGCAAAGAGCTTAATTATTCCAGGATAACACTGAGGACAGGGTACGGAATCAGGTGGCATATTCGACCACAGAGGTGTTACCCTGGGAAAGGCTCAGCAAGCCCGTTTCAACGGAAGAAGCTCGTGCAGGTTCTTCAAAATCACTTCGGAATTCTGTCAGGAAAGGCTGTAGACTGGCTGTGAGTGGGTCACTGCAATCCCATAATGTAGTTGCCCAGGCCAGAGCCCTTCCAGTTGACAGACTGACAACAAAAAAAAACCTTTGCTCGTTCCGTAGGGAACTGTTCTGCCATAAGCTCTAGGTGCATGGAGCACTGAGTCACAAATCCAAGGCAGGACTGAGGATTCCCTTCACACTTCTTGTGAAGAGACAAACGGAGCTTGGATCCCGAGGTGACTGCTGGAGCGGAACCATTACAGGAGCAGGAGGAGGCTGTGGCTGCTGCAGATGTTGCGGAGCAGTAAGGAGTTGCTGCATCATGGCGCACAACTGGTTTAACTGCTGCGCCTGCTGGGCCAACTGCTGCGAGTGAAGAGCCATTATGGTGGCGAGATCTGGATTCTCGGGCAGAGGTACCACAGGGGTATCAATGGCCAGATCTTGCTGTAACGGTGCTAAATGTGGATCCACTGACCTGAGTGGCAGATGACACGACCGTATCAGGGAGCGGAGTCTAATGTGCCGCTGGTCTGCACCAGAGCCCGCCACAAGGCAGGATGGATTTGCTGCAGCAGGCAACACCCAGGTTGCTACCCCCGATATGACTCAACGACACAGGTAGCTGGGCGAGGCAAAGTATAGAAGGATGAGGCAGAGGCGTAGTCAGACTTAGAAGAAGGTCAAGGCAGGCGGCAAAGGTGCAGAGTCAAATAACGTAGTGGAAGGGTCAGAATACGGGCAAGGCAATCGGACAGTATGGAACGCTTAATCTCAGGCAAATGGCACTGAAGATCCGGCAGGAAAGTGTGGGAGGTGCAGGGACTTTATAAAATAGTGTCAGGTGTTTCACATAATTATGGACGTACTGGCCCTTTAAATTTCAGAGCTCCGGAGCGGGGAAGCGCGCCAGAGCTGAGATGCGGAGGAAGCAGCAGCAGAGAAGCGTGGTAAGTGACGGGCTGGGATTCGTATGCGGGCGCATCCCGCAATGTGAATCCCAGCCCCGCTAGAAGCAGGGGAGAGGAGGACAGTGGGCTCATGGCCAGGAGAAGTGGCCGGAGCGCAGACTGTAACATAAATTAGCCAGGGTGCAAGCTACTGGTGTCCCCATTGCAACCCCTCTAACTTGCACATACCAGTCCATGCCAAAAGAAAAAGTGTTATTGGTCAAAATAAAATTGTAGAGAGTCGCAAACAAAATTTACATAAGCAGAGCTTTTAAATTCTCTAATACACATATCAATAGAGGCTAGAATGCAATTTTCAGGCCACACTAAACCTTCAAGAGTTAACAAGAATTTGTTCATATCCTTCACCAATGCTGAGATTTTAGACAGTAAGGGGTGCAATAGCCAGTCTATGAATTTAGACAAAGGTTCCACTATGGACCCCACCCCGGAGACGTGAATTGCGAGTCAGTTAATGCAACTGTATGTATATTATTGTGCACCATGACTGGGGTCTGATCCTGGGGTCTGTATTGTGTGACAAGCCACACACCCACAAACCACACACACAGCAAGCCACACCCATATTGCTGGCACACCAAGCAACGTAGAAACAAATTTGGGCATAGCACTACCAAAAGGTTGCCTACCCCTGATCTAGGTTATACAAATTTTCCCCAAATAGACAATCCTAAATAAAAAAAATACAGTTTTTGGCACTTACAGCATTTGTGGCTACCAACAAGGAAGGCATAAGGATATGTTATAAAGTTCTTGCCAAAGTCGGGCAAATGTAAGCATTCTGGTTACTTCTTGGCCCAAGGCCAGGCACAGTTCTTAAACTTTGCAAAACTGGAAATGTGAACATAAAGCAGTCCTGGTTCATTGATTCTGAATGTCCTACACAGGCTGCTATAGGGAATAACAACAGGAACTGGAGAACTTAGACTCTGACACCAAAAGGGTATGTGAAACAGAACAAGAAAGGCACATGAAGGGTGAGCATTATGTGTCTCACCTTCCTTCACCGTAGCAGAACTTCTTTAGTAGGGTGGAGGTTGGGGTTCCCACTCGGGGGGACAACCTCTCTCTTCCTTCTTCATCAGGTGACGTGGTGGACGAGGGGCCTCGGACGGTGTCACAATGCTTTTGATCCAGGAGACCCTTGATACTGTATGAAGGTGGCACCCATTGCTGGGGCTGCAGTGGAAACAGTTGGCACTTGTCTGGCCAAACCTTCAGGCAAGGGTGCCCTTGGCGCAGTGGTCAGAGCACATAACTTCTCACTTTGCATTGCTGCATGGGAGTCAGGGCTTCCCTCATGGTAGTGGAAGTGACTTGGGCCTTACTGGGGTTTCCGACTCTTGTTCCGGTTCAAGTTCCGGTATCGTGGCTGACACCAGTTCAAGAATAGAATATGGAGAGGGCAAGGTAAACCCTGTCCCAAAAGTGGTACTACCAAATCGAGCAGAACTTCATGGATACAGGATTCACAGTGCTGACCAGGACAAAGAACCGCCGGACTAGAGGTAATCCACCGACTGGTTTATTAACAACAATGCCACGCATTTCGCTGCCCATGCGAAGCTTCATTAGACATGGCAATTAGGAGCAACATCCAGGGTTATATACCCTAGTGGTATTAACCCTTGATGAACAAAATAACAAGTAGGTATCTGTGAACATTTATATCAAACCACAGCAGATAGCAATAAAATATGTGTAGAAAATTATGTATAAATGTATAGGGATTAATAAAAAATTATAGTAAAGGAAATATAAAAGGAAAATTAATATTTTAAACATAAAACCGGATGAAAATCACATAAGGATATTCACATTATTAATACAAATTTCAATAGGTATGTATATAAATATTCAACTTACATTTAAATACAGAACTTGTTCATTAATACAAGTGGAATACCAATTATTTTATGTATTATACAACATTCATAATCCATATACCCAATAGACTAGTAAAATATTATATTAGTAATAATAAAATACATATAAAGTAAAACTAAAATCATATGAGTACCTGCAGAATTACGTTACCAAACATTTTCAATTCTCATTGAGACCCCATGGAACTAAAGTGACTAGTTTGTGAAATTAACTATTCAAACTAGTCACTTTAGTTCCGTGGGGTCTCAATGAGACAATTGAAAATGTTCAGCAATGTAATTCTGCAGGTACTCATATGATTTTAGTTTTACTTTATATGTATTTTATTATTACTAATAAAATATTTTACTAGTCTATTGAATATGAATGTCTTATATTAGTATATTACTAGTCTATTCAATATGAATGTTGCATATTATATAAAATAATTGGTATTACACTTGTATTAATGAATAAGTTCTGTATTTAAAGGTAAGTTGAACATTTATACTGATAGCTATTGACATTTTTATTAATAATGTGAATATCCTTATGCAATTTTCATGCGGTTCTATGCTTAACATATGAATTTTCCTTTTATATTTCCTTTATTATAATTTTTTATTAACCCCTATACATTTATACCAATTTTTCTACGCATATTTTATTGATATCTGCTGTGGTTTGGTATAATTGTTCACAGATATCTACTTATTATTTTGTTCACGTCTATCAAGGGTTAATACCACTAGGGTATATAACCCTGGGTGTTGCCATGATGGATGAAGCTGCGCATGCGCAGCAAAACGCATTTCACTGCTGTTAATAAACCAGTGAATTACCTCTAGACCCGCGGTTCTTTGTCCTGGTCATCGCTGTAAATCTGTACCCATGCAGTCCTGCTCGATTTGGTGATCCTACTTCAGGAAGGCTGCAGATGGGCTTGTATTTCCTCTATACATTTACCATTCTTATGTATGCAGGTACACAACCCATATTGGTAAGCAGTTATATACCCTCCCATTAACTGTGATCCTTGGTGCTAGCGACACTCCACAGGGAGCGCCTTTGCTTTCTCTTTTCGGAAGGGGTACTGACCTCTGAAGTTTCGGTGCAGAGCACCGCCCAGGAGACAGTGAGGCAGGACTTTCGCCAGCCAGCAGAGTCCCTTGTGACCTGCTGGCATCACTGATGAGGTCCTTCAGGCCGATAGCAAGGGCCGAGGGCACTTCAGCGGCAGCGGCCGCCACTTGCTGTGGGCTCACCTGTCGCAATTGCTCATCTTGCTACTCCTTCTATCCTCACAAGACAGATTTGATGGGTGGAGTCCTGCAGCAGGCTTTATAGCAGGCTTCCCTAAACTGGCTGCCAGCCAGAAGCACATCCCCTGTGCAGCCTCTTCAACCATTCCCTGAGCAACAAGGGGGCGATCCTTTGAGTTCCACTTAGGCTTTGGCGCAGCAACGTGATCCTCCTGCCCATTGGTGGAGCATTTCATCTGGCGGGAATTCTTTGAGCGTTTTGTGCTTGCTGGATTAACCTCTACTGTAGAAAGGAAATAAAAAACAAGACCACACGAGGCACCTAGTGCATTATCCCAAATAATCAGGTAAAACGAAAGGGTTGTAATGTGCTCACCTGGAGCACAAAATAAATGCGCATGTAACACAATGTGGTATGTAAGGATGTCTTGTGAGTTCCCAGGAGTGCTGCAGAGCCGTGGGGATGTGGACACAGGCCGTAGTCCATCCACAAGTAATAGAGCAAATGAACAATAAAAATCCCCCTCTTGGCGCAAACTTTTCCGGATGGAATCAGGCAATGGATGTTTCAAGATAAAGTTAAATATATTTATTTAACCAATGACGCGTTTTGGGTATGCACCCTTCCTCAGATTGATACCAATCTGAGGAAGGGTGCATACCTGAAACGCGTCATTGGTTAAATAAATATTCTTAATTTGATCTTGAAACATCCATTGCCTGATTCCATCCGGAGAAGTTTGCGCCTAGAGGGGGATTTTTTATCGTTCTTAACCTCTCCTGTGGCGGACTGGAATCTGTTGCTCAGCATGAATTTGTTGCACTGCTTACATGTCTGTAGACTTGAAATACACAGATTTTGACAATCTTCACACAATGTATGGCCGTGAAAAAAGTGCTCTCCCTATATTTCGTAAGCATCGGGCTGCATAAAAGCAACGTCCTTTACAATAATTCTCCCACATAAACTGTCACACGCTTCGTGCGGCTTCTAAGACACAGTTCAGGCACGGGTTTTTTTCGTAGGCACACACCCGAATCCTGTTTGTGCGAGCCAGAAAGGGTTGTGGCGTCTGTGCACGATGAAGGAATTATCCTGTTCATGTCCAAGCTATTTGACCGCTGGCGGAGACAAATTTGCGAGCTAAGTGCCTCACTATTTCATAGTTTCACATTTGCATCTATTACACCATAGCTGTATAGCTCTCCATGTTTTCACTGCATACTCATATGTCTCCTATATCTTTGTGCTGGCAGTGTGCTGCTGCATTCTTCTGTTGCTGTTTATCTAGCCTAGTAGCGTGCACCTGTAGGCAAGGTCCATATAATAGTTTGGTATCAACTAAAGTGCTGGCTGAATTATTCTTTGTCTGTATTGCACATCCGGGGGAGTGGCTACCTCCATGTTGGCCTTGCACCCCACCCACCTCTATCAGGTGTGTATATAAGGTGTCTTGGATGTTCCAGACCCTGCCATGCTTACTGAACTGTTCACACAGAGGCATATTAACAGTGTAGGGTCCGTCCCAAGGAGGCCACCTTATCGCGGTGGGACAGGCCAAGCTATTTGACCGCCGGCGGAGACAAATTTGCGAGCTAAGTGCCTCACTATTTCATAGTTTCACATTTGCCTCTATTACACCATAGCTGTATAGCTCTCCATGTTTTAACTGCATACTCATATTTCTCCTATATCTTTGTGCTGGCAGTGTGCTACTGCATTCTTCTGTTGCTGTATATCTAACCTAGTAGCGTGCACCTGTAGGCCAGGTCCATATAATAGTTTGGTATCAACTAAAGTGCTGGCTGACTTATTCTTTGTCTATATATATATATATATATATATATATATATATATATATAGATAGTATGGCAGTTTACTAGCATCAAAAATCTGCATTTTTTTATTTTTTTTGCATAACTCATAGTATAGCCAAACGAAACTCAGCTCAGTCCGCCAAGATCTCAACCACGACATGGCAAGTGTAGGGCCACATTTCAGTCCATAGAAGAGAAGAAGATGCCAGCGTGGATAATGTAGAAATCTCATGTTGGAAAGCCTTATTGCATTTTGAATGTACAGTTGTGTGCAAAAGTTTTGAGACTGGCAGAAATTTAGATTTTTCAGTAATTTTAGATTTTTGTCAGATGTTCCTATGGTTTATTGAAGTATGTTTTTTAAGATTTTCATACACTTTTAAACTTCTATTAACAAATATATCAAGTTTATGCAAAGACTCAATATTTACAGTCTTGACTCTTCTGTTTCTGCTTCTGGGACAAATCCTGACAAATTGCAACCCAATTTTATCTATGAAGTGCTTGGAGTTTATCACAATTTCTTTGTTTTTGTTTGTCCACCTTCAGTTTGAGGATTGACCTTAGTTTCTTAATGGGATTGGAGGCTTGTCGAGCTAGGGACTCAAAATTAGAAAAATTACAGAACTGGGGTTAAGTTACATACTCTGATAAATCCCCATTCAAACTGTTTGGGACATCTGGTAGAATGATTGTAAACATTTAAAAACTGATAAAATGCGTATTGTTGTACTTTAGTATAGCTTATGGCAAAAAAATCTAAAAACTTGGAGTCTCTAGTGGGACGTCATGGCGTAGCAGGCGCTGCGTGAGGCGGCTCCTCCTCCCTACCTCCTCCTCCTCCCTGGGATCCTGGTCTCTCCATGGTTCGGCTCCGGGGGTCCGGGGCCGAGATGGGCTGCCGCCTGTCGTCTGGAGTTGCGCCCGAGGGAGCCGAGGCCTTTGTGTATTGCGGCCTGAAGCTGTCCCGGTAATGTCATCTGGAGCCGGATGGTCCGAGGAGTCGCTGCTTGGTGAGGCAGTGGGGGGGGGGGGTGAAGTGGGGGGGCCCTGGAATGGGGTTTGGGGGCTCAGTCTCTCCCCTCCCGCCTCCTTTCCTTCCCACCCTCCCCCACCTGATTTCCGCTTACCTTCTTTTGTGTGGAGCTGCTCTCTTCTCCCTTCTGCTGACATGGGACGTCTGGATCAGGTGATCTGGCGCGCATCACGTGACCGGGACTTCCGAAGTCTGGTGGAGTGCCTGGCGGGCTCTCGGGACGGGGAGGCCTGCCGATGAGTGCGGCTGAGATTGAGATGATGATTAGTGGGAGGGAGTCTCTGTCTGACGCAGTCCTTGTGGAGGAATGGGGGACTTTTTGAGACTTTTGCAGCTCTGGGTGTGGGGGTGGGAGTCAATGTGCTCCCCTTGTATGGGGGACTGATGGGTTTTGTGGGTGAAATTGTGGGGTGTGCTTGTTGATGCAGCGATAGCTCGGGATTTTGGGGATGTTTTTCCTTGCTAACCTTCCCCCTCCGGGCGGTGGTCTCCCCCCCTGCCCCCTTCTTTTGGGGGGGGTTGAGGGGGTGGACCTTCCCCCGGGGTGGGATGGAGATGGCAGGGTCGGTATCGGGGGGCCGGATGCCCTCCCCCCATATTTCCCCCCCGTCCCATAGGGACGGGGTGTGGAGGTCGGATCTTTTGTTGGGAGGAGGGGCTGTGCTGTTGATTGACGAGGGATGTTGGAGAGGGGATTGGTTACTGCACTGAAGGATAATTGTCATTGATACGAATGGGAACCCCATTATTTGGAAAACCTCTTATATGTTATCCCCCCACTTCTGACTACAGCAGTCCAGAGACGGTGAGCCCAGGTGTTTTCTACCGGTGGGAGGACCTCAGTGATTTCAGCTTGGACTATCAAGTACGGTCAAAGACGTTGGAGGTATGCTGGGGGAGGATGGATTTGGAGGCTGGATAAGGATGTTGGTTATAAAAGGACTAAGTGCATGTTTCTCCCTTGATGTACCCCCCCCCCCTACTCCAGGCCACCAGCAATATACAACTAGCAGGGGCAAAAATTCGTTGATGAAATTATGCCCCTCAAATCTAATGTACGTAGATCTGGTTCCCCTAAAGGGGCTATGGGGGCAGGCAAAATTGATAAGTTTGTGAAGGCATCTCCAGTGTGGTCCAAAACGAGAAGTAATAAGAACTCGCCCACTAAGGCTGGAATGGAGAATTCAGGCTCACGATATGCCGTATTACAAGATACCTCTGATGGTGGGGAGGAGGAGACAGGAGGAGGTAAAAGTCTAATATAGAGAGAATTCTTGAAGAAGTCCAGAGGTGTAACCAGTCATTAGCAGATGTTACGCCGAGCGCTCCGGGTCCCCGCTCCTCCCCGGAGCGCTCGCAGCGTTCGCTCATTAGCAGCGCCCCGGTCAGACCTGCTGACCGGGTGCGCTGCGATATTACTCCCAGCCGGGATGCGATTCGCGATGCGGGACGCGCCCGCTCGCGATGCGCATCTCGGCTCCCGTACCTGACCCGTTCCCCGTCTGTGTTGTCCCGGCGCGCGCGGCCCCACTCCTTAGGGCGCGCGCGCGCCGGGTCTCTGCCATTTAAAGGGGCGCTGCGCCACTGATTGGCGCAGCAGGCCTATTCAGTATTCTCACCTGTGCACTCCCTACTTATACCTCACTTCCCCTGCACTCCCTCGCCGGATCTTGTTGCCATTGTGCCAGTGAAAGCGTTCCTTGTGTGTTCCTAGCCTGTGTTCCAGACCTCCTGCCGTTGCCCCTGACTACGATCCTTACTGCCTGCCCTGACCTTCTGCTACGTCCGACCTTGCTCTTGTCTACTCCCTTGTACCGCGCCTATCTTCAGCAGTCAGAGAGGTTGAGCCGTTGCTGGTGGATACGACCTGGTTGCTACCGCCGCTGCAAGACCATCCCGCTTTGCGGCGGGCTCTGGTGAATACCAGTAGCAACTTAGAACCGGTCCACCAACACGGTCCACGCCAATCCCTCTCTGGCACAGAGGATCCACCTCCAGCCAGCCGAATCGTGACAGCAGACCTCCACTTACAGGTCGGATCTCTGGCCTTGGACCTCTCTATAATTAGAGACGAAGAAAATTCGTGACCGTACCAAAGCAATTGAAAAGACGCTCCCGGTAGTGGAAAAAGAAATCTCTGTCCTGGCAGAGGACTCTAAAGAGCTGAAGAAAGAAGTGGGGGAGTAGAAGATGAAACTGGAACGGTTCATCGCGTTCCGGCGAGGAGGCCCCCGCCCTGGTCCCCCCCCCGAGGACTATTATTGCCAAGTTATTCAGTTCCAACGATCGGGACATTATAATGCGGAAAGCACGAGAGAGGGGCCAGCTCCCATGTAATAATGGAGTTAAAGTGTCCATATACCCAGACTATGCTAGGGCCACTCAAATTAAAAGGGTCTCGTTCAGAGATATAAAGAGAAGGCTGGCGGCAGCCAAAGTTCAGTTTTCATTGCTATTTCCCGCTAAATTACGAGTGATGTATAATGATAAAGTATTTTTCTTTAGTGATTGTGCAGAGGCGGGAAATTGGATGGACCAGGAAGGGATAAAATGAATATTATAGGGACTAGTCGGCCCATTGCGGGGAGGATGGATCTGTGTTTTTGGCAGGTCTATCTAAACCGAAATGGGCAGGGAAAAGAAATAATGAATTTAATATTTATGAATTTTGTATAGAAGAGAGAAGGAGGGAGATGAGGGTGGGGGGGAAGCCGTGTGATGTAGTATAGAGACCCGCTAGCAGGTCATGAGATGGGATGGGTAGGGGGTGGGGGGGGGGGATGTGGTGGGGGAAGGGGATTGGGATGGCCAGAAGGGGGATTTTCCTTTTTTTTCCCCTCTTAATTCCCTATATATATGGGAGCTAGGATAAAGATATTCTCCTGGAATGTTAGGGGAATGGCGGAGTGACGAAAGAGAGTGGCAATTTTTTATAGGGTTCAAAAGTATTTGCCAGCAATTGTCTGTCTAGCTGAATCCCATGTTACCAGTGAATCCGAGGAGAGACTTTCCAGAAGATGGTCTCAATTTCACTCCTCGGCATCTAGTTATTCAGCAGGTGTATCGGTGTATATACATAGAGCTATCCCGGTTAAGATTCTTTGTAAAAAGATAGATCAATGGGGTCGGTATGTATTTCTACATGCTGAGTTTTTTGATTGGGCGGGTTTAATGGCCTTCTTTTATGTCCCGCCACCATTCTCTATCCAGCCATTACTGGATTTAATTGCCTTCTCTAAAGGGAAGGAACATCTCCCCCTGTATTTGATAGGAGATTCTAATTGCGTGTTGAACCCCATTCAGGATAGGTCCTCAGCCAGGGTTGCAAGAGAGGCTTACACCCACTTTATAAATTATGTTTAGAGTTGGGTTTGAGGGACCCATGGCGCTTAATGAATCCTGATAGGAGGGTGTATTCATGTTTCTCTTCAACCCATAAAGTAGCATCGCGTATAGATGTGGTTATTTCAGATGATAGGTGATTGAGGTATATTGAGGGTATTAAATATGAAAGTAGGACCATATCAGATCATACCCCAGTGGTTATGGGTCTTAGAATTGGAGACCCGGAAAATCAGAGGGAGAGGATTTTTAGTCTGAATTCCCACTGGCTGAACTTGATAGGGAGTAAGGAAGAAATTGTAAAAGAGTTATGGGAATGTTGGGTGCTAAATAAAAATTCTGCGTCTTACCCGGTAGTATGGGACACCATTAAAGCAGTATTGAGGGGGATCCTATTTAGGGAGATCCAGAGGAAAAAGAAGGAATTTGGTAAGGTAGAACATGAGTTGAGAGAGAAGGTTAGAGAGGCTGAGGACAAATATGAGGGAGAGAGATCCGAAAAGAACTTTAGAGAGTTAGAAATTAAGCAAAGGCAGCTGGCAGAGTATTACTTCGATAAAGCACAACATAAGATGTTTTTTTTCGGGACAGAGGGATTTTGTGGAATGGGCTCGGCCAGGGAAACTCCTAGCGAATTTAGTTAAAGCCCAAAGGGAGAGGAGCGACATCTTGGCCCTTTATGATGAAAATGATAATATTCAATCCTCGCAGGAGGAACTACAGAGAATCGCTCGTCAGTATTATCAACAACTATATTGCTCAGAGAAGGATGTAGGGGACAAGGAGATAGAGGCATACATGGAGGATATTGAACTTCCCACTGTTGACAAGATAAGCCTGGAAAGTCTTAATAAACAAATTACAGTGGAAGATTTGGAAAAGGCCTTAGAGGGTTTCTCGAATACTTCCGTGCCTGGGTTGGATGGACTACCCTAATTGGTATATAGGGAATATAAGGAAGCTTTACTAACTATTCTCTGCACAGTACTTGAAGAGGCTCGAAGGGGGAGGGGCGTTGTGACCGGGGTGCGGGGGGTGCGGCCCGCACCGGGTGACACCATCCTGATGGGGTGACACCAGGTACGCCCCCGGTCCTCAGTTGCACTGTCTCCGTACTAGCAGCACCTCGTCCCCCCTCTCACTTGCGCTGTCTCTGTACTAGTAGGGCCATCCCCACCCCACCCCCTGTCACCTGCACAGTGAACCGGCCTGCGCCCCCACGTCTTCTGTTGCACCGGCCTGACGGCCTGCAGGGCTGCGCAGGAGGACGTGACGTCACTCGCAGAGCGCCTGGCGAAAGGAGCGGTGCGCTGGATGGGTGAGTGAGTGTGTGTCTGTCTCACTCTATCTCTGTTTGTGTGTCTCTGTGTGTGTGTGTGTGACTGTGTATGACTCTGTGTGTGTGTGACTGTGTGTGTGACTTTGTCTGTGTGTGTCTCTGTGTGTGTGTTTGTGTGTGTCTGTCGCTATCTCTGTCTGTATGTGGCTCTCTGTCTGTGTATGACTCTGTCTGTGTGTGACTCTCTGTCTGTGTGTGACTCTGTGTGTGTGTGACTGCATGTGACTCTGTGTGTGTCTCTCTCTCTCTATATCTATCTGTGTGTGTGTCTCTGTGTTGTGTGTGTATGTGTTTTTTTTTTTGTGTGGGGGGCGGGGGGGGGGGGTTTGTTTGAACCAGCGATCTAATGTGGGGAGACTTTAACCTATTGTGGGGAACATGCAAGGGAACCTGCGGCCTAATGGGGGGAAACTACTACCAAATGTGGGGAATCTATGCTACCTAATGTGGGGAAACTGCTACCTAATGTGGGGAAAGGGCTACCTAATGTGCAAAAGCTGGTACATAATGTGGGAAAACTGCTACCTAATGTGGAGAATCTGTGCTACCTAATGTGAGAAAACTGCTACCTAATGTGTGGAATCTATGCTACCTAATGTGGGGAATCTGTGCTACCTAATGTGGGGAAATTACGGGTAACTGGTACCAAATGTGGGGAATCTATGCTACCTAATGTGGGGGAACTGCTACCTACCTTAAGTGGGGGAACTGCTGCCTACCTAATGCTCCCCCCCCTGGCAGTAGCACCCTCATCACCCACCAGCAAACCCCCCCAGCAGCAGTACCTCCATCAGCAGATCCTGATGTGGATGATGGGGGTGCTCCTGCCAGGAGGATGATCCTGCCGATGGATGATGGGGTTGATACTGCCAGGGGGGATGGCCAGTAGCACCCTCATCATCCTCCAGCAACAACACCCCCAGTACTAGCACCCCCATCATCCACTAGCAACACCACCAAATTTATATTCAGAGGGTACAGTATGTGGCAGATTTATATTCAGAGGGTACAGTGT
Source organism: Hyla sarda (assembly GCF_029499605.1). Classification (NCBI taxonomy): domain Eukaryota; kingdom Metazoa; phylum Chordata; class Amphibia; order Anura; family Hylidae; genus Hyla; species Hyla sarda. The sequence goes on along the minus strand of NC_079190.1, from coordinate 310,082,499 downwards.
GTGGCAGATTTATATTCAGAGGGTACAGTATGTGGTAGTATTATATTCAGAGGGTACAGTGTGTGGCGGTATTATATTCAGAGGGTACAGTATGTGGTAGTATTATATTCAGAGGGTACAGTGTGTGGCGGTATTATATTCAGAGGGTACAGTATGTGGCAGATTTATATTCAGAGGGTACAGTATCTGGTAGTATTATATTCAGAGGGTACAGTGTGTGGCAGTATTATATTCAGAGGGTACAGTATGTGGCAGATTTATATTCAGAGTGTACAGTATGTGTTGGTATTATATTCAGAATGTACAGATGTGTGGTAGTATTATATTCAGTGGGTACGGTGTATGGAAGGTTTATTATCAAAGAGTGTAGTGTATAGTAGTATTATATTTAGAAAATACAGTGTCTGGCAGGTTTATAATAATTATTGTTTTCATATAGAGGATGAGAATGCGCTGACATAGTGAGGAGTCATCTGGGCATCACATTCTGCAGAGAGAAGTTTTAGCTGGACCAGGCGGTATGTACCATCTGAATTAGATAAGGAAAGACTATAGAGAAGACGTCACCTGTAGTCACTGATATCATTGTGTATTCCCCTCACTATAGAGAAGACGTCACCTGTAGTCACTGATATCATTGTGTATTCTCCTCACTATAGAGAAGACGTCACCTGTAGTCACTGATATCATTGTGTACTCTCCTCACTATGTCCTATCAGAGCTGTAGTCACTTGTAAGTTCTACAGTTATGGTGAGTGAAACTACAACTCCCAGCATAACCTTACCACTGCATAAAGGGGTACTCTACTGGAAAAACATTTTTTTTTATCAACTGGTGCTACAAAGTTAAACAGATTTATAAATTACTTCTACTTAAAAATCTTAATCCTTCCAGTACTTATTAGCTGCTGTATAAGTGATTCACAGGAAGTTCTTTTCTTTTTTAATTTATTTTCTGTCTGACCACAGTGCTCTGTGCTGACACCTCTGTCCATGTCAAGAACTGTACATAGTAGGAGCAAATCCCCATTGCAAACCTATCCTGCTCTGGAGAGTTCCTAACATGGACAGACAGAGCAGTGGACAGACTGGAAAGAACTACACAACTTCCTGTGGAGAATACAACAGCTTATAAGTACTGTAAGGATTAAGATTATAAATAGAAGTAATTAAAAAATCTGTTTAACTTTCTGGCACCAGTTGATATAAAAGGAAATGTTTTCCAGTGGAGTATCCCTTTAAGTAATTCTGGGAGCTGTATACTTAAATGGTGAAAACTTCTTTAACACTTTTCCATTCTGTGGCAACTGGTATATCTGATTATACTGGATTATACTGGAATTTCTCACAATGCGCTACACCAGTGGTGTCTGTCACAACAGGCTAAAAATTTACTGAGGGGGGGGGGGGAAGGTATGGGGTGACACCATTTTCAACTGCACCGGGTGACACCAACCCTAGCAACTCCACTGGGGGGAACGTCCTACCTCGATGTTAGAAACTAAAATAGTTCTAATTCTCAAAAGAGATAAAGATAGCATGAAAATAGTTTCTTATCGGCCAATATCTCTTATAAATTCAGATGCTAAGATTTTGGCTAAACTTTTGGCCAAAAGATTGTCCCCCCTCCTTTCAGATATATGATAGGCATAGAACAAACCGGGTTTATTACGGGGCGTTCAATACATAGTACTCTTGCCCGTTCAATGGTCAACATGCAGTTGGGATCTAATCCCCTCCGCTCCACCCTGTTCCTTGATGCCATAAAGGTGTTTGACAGGGTGGAGTGGAGATTTTTATGTAGAATTCTCAAGAAATTTGGTGTGGAGGGGGAGATGTTAGAGTGGTTTAACCCCTTAAGGACCCGGGGTTTTTCAGTTTTTGCATTTTCTTTTTTTTCCTCCTTACCTTTAAAAAAACATAACTCTTTCAAGTTTTCACCTAAAAATCCATATGATGGCTTATTTTTTGCGCCACCAATTTTACATTGTAATGACGTCAGTCATTTTACCCAAAAATCGACGGCGAAATGGAAAAAAAATCAATGTGAGACAAAATTGAAAAAAAAAAACGCAATTTTGTAACTTTTGGGGGCTTCCGTTTCTACACAGTACATTTTTCGGTAAAAATTACACCTTCTCTTTATTCTGTAGGTCCATACGGTTAAAAATGATACCCTACTTATGTAGGTTTGATTTTGTCGTAATTCTGGAAAAAATCAAAGCTACATGCACGAAAATTTATACGTTCAAAATTGTCATCTTCTGACCACTATAACTTTTTTATTTTTCTGTGTATGGGGCGGTATGAGGGCTCATTTTTTGTGCCATGATCTGAAGTTTTTAGCGGTACCATTTTTGCATTGATAGGACTTATTGATAATGCACTATTTTGGACTTTGGAATTTTTTTGCGCGTACGCCATTGACCGTGCGGTTTAATCAACAATATATTTTTATAATTCGGACATTTTCGCATGTTGCGATACCAGATATGTTTATTTTTATTTACACAGTTTAGTTTTTTTTATGGGAAAAGGGGGTGATTCAAACTTTTTTCACTTTTTTCACTTTCATCTTTATTCACTTTTTTTTCCCAGTGTTATAGCTCCCATAGGGACCTATAACACTGCACACACTGATCTTTTACATTGATCACTGGTTTTTCATAAGAAACCAGTGATCGATGATTCTGCCGCTTGACTGCTCATGCCTGGATCTCAGGCACTGAGCAGTCATTCGGCGATCGGACAGCGAGGAGGCAGGTAGGGACCCTCCGGCTGTCCTGTAAGCTGTTCGGAATGCACGGCTATCCCGAACAGCTCCCTGAGCTAACCGGCATGGTTTCACTTTCATTTTAGACGCGGCGTTGAACTTTGAACGCCGTGTCTAAAGGGTTAATAGCTAGAGGCCGGGCCCGACCCGCTATGACCAGTGGGGTAACAATACATTTGAGGGCCCCCCTGCGAGATTTTTTGAGGAGGCCCCTAAGCTCCTCCCCCACAAGGTATGCCACGCCCATGCCAATATACCCCACCCATCACAAATTACTCCGCCCATACTGAAAATAGGCATTTTCTATGGACTTATGAAGAGCATCTGTAGGTAATTCTTACATTTGTTTTTGCCCCCGAGCAGCGAAGCGACACACAATTCACGGTAAGGGGCCCACGAGCGGCAGCGCAGTGCAGCGCCAGCGGCACACACAGGGCCATCTTTAATTTTGATTGGACCCTGGGCAAGCAATTTTTTTGGGCCCCCCGGTCGCCCACCCCCACCTCAATCCCACACACACTCGGGATCAGTACAGGATCAGTAATGTAATGTATGTACACAGTGACCGACCCCACCAGCAGAGTAGTGAGTACAGCTCTGGAGTGCTGACCAATTATTTGCGGGTGTTGTCGTGCTTCAGCTGTGCTGTGTGTGTCTGCTGTGTCTCCTGAGCTCCAGGGATTTCCACCTGTTCCACCTGGGGCCTGCTTCCTCCTCCCCAGGGAGGGAGTGGGTTTCCAGGCATGAGTGAGGGAGGCGAGGCCCAGGCTTCTGGTCCTCGGAATAGGCCGCAGGGGAGCAGTAGAAGCCAGCAAGCGGCCGGAACATCGGAGGATTTGGGGGTGAGGCGTTCCACCAGGAGTCGTAGCAATGCTGCTCCAACTCCCCCCACAGAGGCGAAAAACTCCAAGGTGGGATCCTCCTTGGGAAAGCTGGGTGCTGCCAGTGGAAAGCTGGGTTCGTCCGGAAGAAGGCAGAGTACTCACGGAGGTGAAGCCGACCTCAGTGAGGAAGGCTGGGGAGTGCTGAGGACCCGGGAGTCTATTTCCACCTATACCTCCCGGGTAAAAAGTCACCTCCGTGAGTATGAAGACGCCTGTAAGGCCATCAGGAGGCTCCGAGAGGAACTGCGGTGTGCCCGTGCCAGAGCCAAGGTTAGTCCTAAACGGGAAAAAACTGAGATCCAGTCAGAGATAAAAAGACTTATGGCTGACATGCAAGTTTTGGAGGAGAGGAGAGCAGCATTACTGGAGAAGAGTGGGCCATTTAAAGAAAAATTGGAAAATGAGGAGCGCTTCAGGGTGAAAGAAGAAGAAAAAAATAAAAGGTTGATGGGGCTGCAACCTGACAGCCAGGTGGATGATGTGGAGGAGATGGAGGAAGAACAACAGCCAGATCCACCTGGTGGCCTGCGGCAACAGCAGCAGGCCCCGTACAGTGGGCCCCCTGCACAGCAGCCAGCATTATCACCTGCCGACTCAGGAGAGGACAGTGACAGCAGCTACCAGGGAGGGGCGCTAATGGCCCAGATTCGTATGCTGGAATCCCCAGTGTGTCCTCAGAACCTGGTGTTTGGAGATGAGCTCCCAAATGAGGCACCTGGGGGTAAGAAGAAAAAGACCAAGCCAAAGCAGCAAGAAGTGGTGAGTTACATCTACACCCCCCTCCCTGTATACCCTGAGTCGGCCGCAGGGTCAGCTCATTGTGCAAGCCCCGTTACCCAGCCCAGCCCGTGTTCTGTGGTGAACTCGGTGCAAAGGTGCGGGGAGAGTACAGATACTAAAAGGGTGCAGAGCTCCATGCCTGTTTGCAGTAGCAGGGATGGAGCAGAGAAGGCATCGGCCGCAAGGCCGTACAGTGAGGGCGGCCCAGCGGTGGGCGGAGAGGCAGACTCCGGTGCTGTAGTTCGCTCCCCTGTGGGAGAGGGGGGTGACTCAGTGCCGGAGGTAGTAAAGGGCATAACAGACACTCCCAAAAGTGAAGAAAAACGTTTGTTTTGCATTGGTGCCGCTGATCCCATTGATCAGCGGCGCCATGAAAAGACTGGAGATTATGCTGATGAGGCGGAGGGCACTAATAAGAACAGGGCTGGGGCCTCCTCTAGACCGGGCAAGCATGCTGCCCGGTCCCTTAAAGGGCCAGCGGAGGTTGTCCCAGCCCCAGTGCCCCGTGATGCTGAGGCAAAACAGGAAAAAACATCATCATCATCATCATCATCCTCGTTTCCCGGATTTGCTATTTCTGGTCCAGCCAGTGTGAATGAGAAGGTAAATGGGGGTACGGGGTGTATGACTGGGGAGAGGATGGAGGTTAATGTTATTGGAGAAGGTGATTTTGCTGTTGCTGTAATTGGGGGTGGTGGTCATGGGACTACAGATGAGGCTACTGGAAACAATGTTGTTGAGGGAAGTGCTAATGTTTTCATTGGGGGTGGTGGGGATGTTGTCATTGGCAGTGGTGTAGGTGTAGGGTCTGGTCCGGTTGCCCCCCCAGTTGTGACAGATCATAGGAGTTATGCCAATGTCACTGCTGGGGGAAGTAGAATACTTTCCTCGTCTCCTGACTCTAGGGATGGTTTATTGCAGCGACGTCTCCTGGAGGCTCTGAAAAAGGGGGAAAGGTCGATTAATGTAGAGGGTAGAGCAGTTGATCTGTCCTTCTGGATAGAGAGACACGGTCTCTCTGCCTTCCGAGAGGAAAGAGGGGGCGATACTGTGTGGTCTCGGTAGGGATCGTATCCAGATTTTCTACCGGGGTCAGCCGAAGCTCTGTCACAGATGTGGTGACCCCACACACTTCAGTGCAAACTGTACGGTGCAGAAATGTGCCTTGTGTGGGGGTGTAGGCCATCTTGCCGCATCTTGTGCAGAGATTAGGTGTCACCTGTGTGGTGACTTAGGTCACCCATTCAGTCGTTGTCCTCGTTCTTTCGCTAATGCGGTCTTGTCCCCAGCGGGTGAAGATCACGAGCCGGAATCTGCTGGGGAGGGGACTAGCAGGGGTGGAGGAACTGAGGGGTCAGTGAGGAACAGCAAGAGAAAGACACCAGCCCAACTAAGACGTCTTCATAAACGCCAAAGGGATAGGGTGATGGGGAAAGCCTGGGTTACCGGGATGACCTCTCATTCTGTCCCAGAGGCCAACCTTGCTGCTGAGACCCCGAGGTATGGCGAGTTGAATGAGGAGGTCAGGAGGATCCAGAATGAGGAAGGTGCCATCTCCTCAGATAGCGTGGAGGAGGATGATGGGGGATGGCAGAAGGAGACACGAAAGCGGGGTACAAGTAGAAAAAAGGGAGATTTAAGATCTTCTCCCACCCTGGTCCAGGTGCCAAAGGAAGGCAAAACTGACTCCCCTCTGGTTGGCCTTTCCAATCGATTCCGACCCCTCAGGGACATCTCCTCCTCTTCTTCAGAAGGGAAGGATGAGGGGGAGGTGGCAGAGGGGCTTCCAGGGGGTGCCGAGTCCTCTTCCCCTGGGGAGGTTATGTCCTCAGGGGAAGGGACTGGCCTAGAATCCGGAGACGAGGAAAGTAAAACGACGTCTGGTGAGATGGACACTTCTATTTCTCTAAAAAGAGCGAAGAGTTCTTCTGATGTGGAGGGTGAGAAGGGGAGTGGGAAAAAGAAAGCTGTTTAACTCAATCACCCTCGATGGCGGCACCCTCTCCATTGACGCTGGCGTCCATTAATGTCGCCAGCATTAAGTCAGATACAGCTCGTTTTTTTTGCCCATATTAATGCTGATATTTTATTTTTGCAGGAGACCAGGCTAACAGATATGTCATCTATCTACAAGGCTAAAAGAGAGTGGAGGAATGGGCCCTCCTACTGGTCTCTTGGGGCCGAGCCGTATAGCGGAGTGGCGGTCCTTTTTACCGCAGCGGTAGAATGCCGACGGATTATCGAGTTAGAAATGGGGAGGTGCCTGATCTTAGATGTCCTCATGAGGGGACAAGAACTTCGCCTTATTAACATCTACGGCCCACAGTCTAAGTGGGACCGGAAGTGTCTCTTTATGAGGATCAAGCCCTCTCTTTTTACAAGTTGGCAGGTAGTCTTTGGAGGGGACTTTAATGCTGTCACGAGGCCCCAAGACAGGGGAGGTGCCAGAGACAAGCTGACTTATGATAGCGTCGCCCTTAATAGCATAGCGAGTGAGGCTCGCCTGGTGGATGTCCACATCCGGCACACCCCAGGCCACGCGGGATTCACCTATCATAGGGGTAGTTGTAGGTCTAGGATAGACAGGTTTTATTTAAAGGAGGAAGCCGTCTCTTCAGCAGTGTCTGTTGTTGAGGTGGAGTTCTCCGATCACTGTTTAATTTTGTTTTCTCTGAATGTCACAGAGACCCCCCGGATGGGCAGAGGCTATTGGAAGCTGAATTCATCTCTCTTGGAAGAAGCGGAGATAAGACAGTCTTTTGAGGATTTTCTTCAGAGCCAGGTACCATTGCTGGGCCTTTGTAGCAGTAAGTCAGAGTGGTGGGAGATCTTCAAGGAAAGGGTTGCGAGATTCTTCCGCCAGCTCTCGGGCCTCAGAAGCCTAAACAGGTACCGCTTGTACCAGGGCCTGAGGAAGAAACTTGAGAACCTTGTCTCGACTGGAGGTAGTCGTGACGATATCTCCAGAGTGAAGTCGTTGCTGATGAAGTGCCAGTACGATAGGCACGCATCTTTGGTTTTTGAGAGGGATTACGGGAAGTACCGCTCGCCCGACCCTTACAGAAACTGCAAGATGTCAGTGAATAGTAAAGTAGTCTCAGGACTGATTGATAGTACGGGATCCTTGAAAAGGTCCAGATCAGGGATCCTGGAGGTCGTCAGATCCTTCTACTCGCACCTCTTGGGAAGGAAGGATCTAGATCGAGATAAGGTATCAGCTTTCTTGGCTGAAACCGTCCCTGAACCAGGAGTAGACCCCTCTCTTGATGTTTTGACAGAGATGATCCGGGAAGAGGAAGTCAGGATGGCTATTGATGGGCTTGCCCTCAAGAAGTCACCCGGTCCGGATGGCTTAACATCTGAGTTCTATAAGACCTTTAAGGACACTTTGGTTCCCCTCTTGACCGCGGTTTTTAATGAGTGTCTATCCTCGGGCACTCTGCCAAAGTCAATGAGGAGGTCAGCGCTGATCATCCTGTCAAAGGGTAAAGACCCGTCCCACATTGAGAATTGGTGTCCCATAGCGCTTCTCAATGTGGACCGAAAGATTCTGGCAAAAGTGCTGTTTAATCGGCTGGTGAAGTTTGCACCCCGGCTCCTTTCGGGGGCTCAGCATTGCTCTGTTCCGGGCCGCAGTACATTTAGTGCTGTGCTCAGTGTCCGAGAGGCTGTGGAGCAGGGTAGGGCTGGCCACTGGAAGGGGTACTTGATGTCCTTGGATCAGGCAAAAGCGTTTGATCGAGTTAACCATGAGTACCTCTGGTCTGTCCTTCTGAGATATGGTCTGCCAGGGGAGTTTGTTGATTGGCTTAAGACCTTGTATGTAGGGGCAGAGAGTTTCCCGCTTGTGAATGGTTGGATTGGCCGCTCTTTTGAGGTTGGGTCTGGTGTCCGTCAGGGTTGTCCTTTGAGCCCTTTGCTGTACGTGTTTGCAATCGATCCTTTCCTTAGAAGGATTGATTGTGGACCGTTGGCGGGGGTGAGAATGGGCCTGGTGGTGCCGGATTCGGCTCTGAGGGTGGTAGCGTATGCTGATGATGTCACCGTGTTTGTCTCCTCACAAGAGGAGGGCAGATGGGTGATGTCAGAGGTGGACCGCTACTCGGAGGCATCCGGGTCCAAGATCAATCAGGATAAGTGTGAGAGTCTCTGGCTGGGAGGGGGAGATCCTGATTTTGATCTCCCGGGCGCCCTTCCAGAGCCCCAGGAATCCGCAAAAGTCCTCGGCATCGAATTTGGTCAAGGGGATTACCCCAAACAAAACTGGGAAAGCAGGCTTAAGATCGCCGCTCAGAAGGTGGATCAGTGGAAGGGTTGGTCTTTGACCCTCCGGGAAAGGGTTAACCTGATGAAAACTTTCCTGCTCCCTTTGCTGATATATCTGGGCAGTGTATGCATGCTGACAGAACCTCTTTGGACCCGGGTCTACAGTGTGTTCTTCCAAATGTTATGGGGGAATAGACTGAACCTAGTGAAGAGGGAGGTTACTTACCGTACGAGGAGACTAGGGGGGTTGTGTATGGTCAACCCTGTGGTGTTCCTAGTGAATACCTTTCTTAAGACCAATATAGCAAACCTCTGGTCAGAGAGGGCTCCTCCGTGGGTATCCTCCTGTAGGGGATGGTTTCGGCCTTTCTTCCAGGAATGGGAGACAGGAGGGCAAGTGAAGGATCTTCGCACACCACACGGGCATCTCCCGGCTTATGCTACCCCGGTTCTGAAGGTTATTCGTCGGTGGGGTCTGGGGATGTGGGAGATTAGGACTCTGTCCAGGAAATTCCTTGACAAGAGGGTCCTGTCTTCTCATTTCATGAGGCCATTGGCGCTCAAGAACTGCCCAAGTCGGGATCTGGAGGTGGGTTTAGAGCTTTTGAATTCTATCAGGATCCCCTTGAAGTTTTGGGACTTGACTTGGCGCTGCTTCCATGGGAAACTGTGTGTGAGGGACAATCTGAAGTGCAGGAGCTCTGATGACCGGGGATGTCCCCGCGAAGAGTGTGGAGGCATGCTGGAAAGCATGGAGCATTTTCTGCTTCATTGTCCCTTTAACACAGAGGTTTACAACAGGGTGGGCGCTTCCATTGGTTGGCCTCGGCTGGCCAGTCTCTCCTATGCGGAATGGGCCTATGGGGCATTCAGAAACCTTGGAGGCTGGGACCGGTGCACTTTATTCCTAGTCAGCTCAGTGGTCAGGTATTACACGTGGAACGCACGGTGTTTAGTGTCGACGCAGTGTAAAATCCTCCCTGTGGGTGAGGTGGTTAGGAACATTCTCGGTGACCTGGTGAAGGTGCGTTCTCTGGAGTACGAGAGGCTGGGTGCTGGCGGGGCCTCTCGTCTGTGGAGGGGCTCTGCCTTTAAAGTGCCTTAGCCTGTTGTCTCCCCCTGGTGGTGGGCTGATGCTGGCACATTAGACTTTTTGTTTTGTGCTGTAGATATATGTTGATACAGGGCTTGCAGGCAATGAACTTGAGCTTTAGGGGTTTGTGTGATTGAAAAGCCTTATTGTTGTTTGTTGTTTGGTTTGTAAAGTTTGTATTATTTTGTATATATTTGTACATTTATGTATATATGTATATATATTGTATTTTTTTTCTAGGGGTTGTGTTGTGTTGGGGTTTAGTGTTAGGTTGGGTGGTGGGTAGATGGGGGGATTCTGTGTGGGACTTTTTATTTAAAAAAAAATATAAAATCCTGGACTGGTTCATGGACGTCTGTTATCATGTACTGGGGGCATGGGATGCGGGACCAGCTCAGGGCCAAAAAAAAATAAATAAAAAATTATAAAATACATTGTATGTTCTGTTTTTCTGTTTGCGGTGTTAGTTGGTGGTTTGACACATATTTATTATATTTATTATTTTGGGTGGGGAAATGCAACCGGACCAGTTTTTAGTTATTATTGTTATTATTATTATTGTAGAGTGTTTAGTAGTTGTTGTTATTAAGCGGTGTGTTTGGTGAGAATGAGGCTGGACCAGAAGATACTTGGTTGGACATTTTTGGACTAATATGGACTCATTTTTGTATATATTATACAGGTGTATGTTGTTTGTATTATTGTTATGGTGATGTTCGTTCTTTTTGTAATGTTTTATATTTTTTAATAAAAGATCTACAGGATATAACTCAGGATCAGTACAGGATAAGTAATGTAATGTATTTACACAGTGATCTCACCAGCAGAATAGTGAGTACAGCTCTGGAGGGTGTGGTCACTAGGTGTGTCTGTTGCTGAGCTCCTGAGACTCCAGACTTCCAGAGTAAAGAGGCTGATTTTTCCACCTGCTTTCCCAGGAAGGTGGCAGATTCCTGGGGGAGCCATCAGCATGAATCCCCTGACCTCCACTCCTCGGTCCAGGCTGGCGAGGGGTGTAGAGGGAAAGCTACCAGCCAGTGCCCCGGCTGGAGGGGTTAGAAGATCTGGCAGGGTCTGCAGCGATGTGGATTCTGTCCCTCCAGCAACGGTTGGGAGCCGCAAGGCTCTCAGCCAGGAAGAAAAGCCTGCAAGCAGGACAAGTTTAAAGAAGCTCTCTCCAGCACAGAAGAGCTCCTCCAAGAGCCAGGTTGTGGAGCAGTGGGGCCAGAGAAGACCCAAGGAGTCTATGGCGACATACAGCTCCAGACTTGCTGCCAAGATTGGTGAGTACGAACTCCTTGGGAAGAAGCTGAGGGAGCTGAGAGAGGAGCTAAAGTTTGCTAGGTATCAGGCGAGCACAACTACCAAGCGGAGGAAACCAGAGTACTCTGCAAGGGTTAAGTCCTTGAGGCTGGAGCTGGAGGAGACTGAGCTGAGGAGAATGGCTGTCCTGGAGGGGAGCGATTTATTTAGGGAGAAACTTCTTAATGAGGATCGCTCCTCCAGGATGAAATCCCCAGTAAAAGAAGAGGAGATTGGGGGTGATTGTTCAGCAGAAGATGAGAGAAGTAGTGAGGATGAGGTCCAAGAAATGGAGGCTGAAGAGGCTAAGGTGCTGGCAAGTGGCGAAGCTGTGGAAGCCAAGCCGCAGCTAATGCAGGGTGTGAACATGTCCCAAGCAAGTCTACCTGCAGGACAAGTGGCATTACCACCTTCATCGGGCGAGAGTGCTGGCGAGGAGGAGGAGGGTTGTGTTGGCGCCCTGCTGGCACAAATTGTAAAGATGGAGTCCCCCATGCATATGGATAATTTTAGTTTTAGTGACGACCTTGGAGAGGAACAAATAATAAAAAGAAGAAAAGCCAGGAAAAAACATCCGAGCAAGTAAGCCAGATTTATGTTCCTTTTGTGCACCCTGGGCTGGCTGCAAAGTCAGTTCAGGGTGCAGACCCTGGTAATCTGCCTGTCCCCCCTTCTGCAAATGTGGAGCGGGGCCAGAACACCGGGGATAATACAGTAAAGATGGGGGAAAGCGCTGACCTCGCTTGTCATAGTAGCGGGGCCAGCACCTGTAAAGATACGGCCAAGGGGCCGGACAGTGTTGCGGACAAGGTAGCATGTCCCCAGTTAGGGGATATTGGCGCTGCGGGGCACTCCTCTGCAGGTGAGGGGGGGGGAGTGTCCAGGTGCCAGAGGTTGGTATGGAGCTCAGGCGGCCGGGCAATTATAAAGACAAGGGAGAGGGCAGCTCCCAGAACAGGTCTGGCACTGCGGGGCACTCCTCTGCAGGCAAAGGGGGGAGTGTCCGGGTGTCTGGAACTGGCCCAGTCAGTGGTGTCTGGCTCTTTTGAGTTGTGGCGTTGTGGTGGGGCTGCTGTGGGTGGAGCTGGCGGTGGAGGACTGGTACCACAGGACCATGGACATGATACAACCCATGCAATGTTAGTAGCAGTTAAAGAAATTGAAGCCGGGGTATTGGCGGAGGCTGAGGGCAAAGTATGCGACAAAGCAGCTTCTTCCGATATTCCTAAAGGGAAGACTGCTGCAAGGTTGAGTGTGCCCAATGAAGCCAATGATGCAAGTGTAAAGCCCGGCATCATAAAGCCAGCAAGATTACATCCCAGCCAGTCCAGTGCAGCTAGACAGGAGGAGACAGGCACAAGTGTTATGTGTAATGTTTCTGCCTCTACTGTTGTTTCTGGGGGGAGTGGTGTCGGTCCGGCTGCCCCCCCGGTAGCGACTGCTCCAATAAGGAGTTATGCTAATGTCGCTGCTGGGGGTCCCAGGGGATCCTCATCTCTTAATCCAGGGGAAGGTAACTTGCAACAGCGCCTCCTGGAGGCTTTAAGGAGAGGGGATAGGACACTCCAGGTAGAGGACCGGGAGGTTGACTTGTCTTTTTGGATAGAAAGACATGGACTTGGGGCATTCCGAGAGCATAATGGGGACTTGGTCTGGTCCCTTCCAACAAGCGGGCAGGAGCGTGGTCGGAGGAATGTGGCCCGTCTGGTATGGAGAGGCGGTGATGCATGCCCTTCTAGGGCAAAAGTTGTGGAGCTTCTTTTCCAGATGGGATTCAGGGCTAATGACATCTTTGCTCTGATCCACCCCTTCGGTACCTCTGAGTTCGACATCAGTTTTGTGAAGCCAGAAGGGCTTGAGCTCTTTTGGTCTAATCACGCACTGGTGAAGGACGAGCCTGTCTGGCGGGATTTTGCTGTGTAGGCGGTATCCCTCCAGAGTTTTGTCAAGAAAGTAACCGTTCTGACACGTAACAAGTCTCTTTCTTGCTATGACATCATGACCTGGCTGAGCAGGTATGGGAAGGTGACGGACGTCCCCAAGAAAAATCTGGATGAACATGGCATTTGGTCTGGAGCCTGGACGTTTTCCGTCCGCCTCCGCCGTTCAGGTAGCACACATTCCATCAGCCGCCTTTCTCGGCCGCGATAGGATCCAAGTCTTTTACCAGGGACAGCCGAAGCTGTGCCACAAGTGTGGTGATCCCACACACTTTAGCGCAAACTGCACTAAGCAGATGTGTGCATTGTGCGGTGCAGAGGGTCATCTAGCTGCCACCTGTGGCCGGATTCGCTGTAACCTGTGTGGTGACCTTGGTCACCCATTTAGCCGGTGTCCCTGTTCATTCTCCAATGCTGTGACCACCCGGATGGGGAGAGATGGGGAGAGAAGTGGCAATGGTCTGCCATCGCCAGTTGTGTAGAATATTGAGCAGTTAAGGAGGATTGCATATCTCTCATAGTGTCCAATGCTGTGGCCTGAAATACCTCTAGGGCTTTCACCCTTTCCTGTAGGTCAGAGACATCTTGCTGGACAGGTTGGAGGTCCTGGCGCCAGGCATGTTTCAAATCGAGTGCCAAGGCTGACAGGTCTCTTTTGGTAGGCAGGAGCGTCAGGAGCGCTTGCAGTTCGGGGTGCCCCTTTAGCAAGGCGACCGCTTGATCCGGGGGGGGGGGCAGTGTTGAGGAGAGCGGGTCCCCAAGGCCCTGAAGTGGGGCGAGGCGGTGCTGGAACTGTGGGTGAACAGCAGGGGGCCCAACTGGTGGAAGGCCTAAAGGTGTCACAAGGTGCAAATCATGGGACCTTGGGAGGCCTGGTGCGGGCATGGGCGTCAAAGTCGGGTCAGCAAGTCCCCAAACAGTCCCAGGGGCAGACACCGAGGAGTATGGGCCAGTGGTCAAGGTGGCGGGTCGCAGAACCTCACCCTCATCAGCATCCGAGCGGGACAGTTGGGAGCACAGGGAGTCTTTAGGGCTGCGGAGTATGGAGGGGATGCTTTGGGATGGGGAAGCAGCCACCTTCCCAGGAGGATCAAGGGCACGAGGAGGGGAACTGTAGGGGGGATGTGGAGGATTATTCTCTCCCCCTGGTCCTACCTCGTCCTCAGCAGTCATGGAAGGGTTAATTCCTTGTCCTCTTCGCTCACCTCCCAAGCCGGGGAGCGGGGAGAGCCGCCGGAGGCTCTCAGGGGCCGGGTTCCCCGTGCTGGGAGGCGAACCTGCGTCTGGTTGCGGGGGCTCACTTCCAGGAGGACGCGTGCCATTGTTACGCCTAGCGCTCCGGGTCCCCGCTCCTCCCCGGAGCGCTCACGGCGTCTTTCTCCCTGCAGCGCCCCGGTCAGTCCCGCTGACCGGGAGCGCTGCACTGTTTTGGCCGTTGGGGATGCGATTCGCACAGCGGGACGCACCCGCTCGCGAATCGCATCCCAGGTCACTTACCCGTCCCGGTCCCCTGCTGTCATGTGCTGGCGCGCGCGGCTCCGCTCTCTAGGGCGCGCGCGCGCCAGCTCTCTGAGACTTAAAGGGCCAGTGCACCAATGATTGGTGCCTGGCCCAATTAGCTTAATTGGCTCCCACCTGCTCCCTGCCTTTATCTAGTCTCCTCCCTTGCACTCCCTTGCCGGATCTTGTTGCCTTGTGCCAGTGAAAGCGTTTAGTGTGTCCAAAGCCTGTGTACCTGAACTTCTGCTACCCATCCTGACTACGAACCTTGCCGCCTGCCCCCGACCTTCTGCTACGTCTGACCTTGCTTCTGCCTACTCCCTTGTACCGCGCCCATCTTCAGCAGCCAGAGAGGTGAGCCGTTGCTAGTGGATACGACCTGGTCACTACCGCCGCAGCAAGACCATCCCGCTTTGCGGCGGGCTCTGGTGAAAACCAGTAGTGGCTTAGAACCGGTCCACTAGCACGGTCCACGCCAATCCCTCTCTGGCACAGAGGATCCACTACCTGCCAGCCGGCATCGTGACAGTAGATCCGGCCATGGATCCCGCTGAGGTGCCGCTGCCAAGTCTCGCTGATCTTCCCACGGTGGTCGCTCAGCAATCGCAGCAGATTGCCCAACAAGGACAGCAGCTGTCGCAGTTGACCGCCATGTTACAGCAAATTCTGCCCCTGCTACAGCAGCAACCATCTCCTCCGCCAGCTCCTGCACCTCCTCCGCAGCGAGTGGCCGCTCCTAACCTCCGCTTGTCCCTGCCGGACAAATTTGATGGGGACTCCAGACTCTGCCGTGGATTTTTGTCTCAGTGTTCCCTGCATATGGAGATGTTGTCAGACTTGTTTCCTACAGAACGGTCTAAGGTGGCGTTCGTAGTAAGCCTTCTTTCAGGAAAGGCCTTGTCTTGGGCCACACCGCTCTGGGACCGCAATGATCCTGCCACAGCCACAGTCCAGTCCTTTTTTGCTGAAGTCCGAAGTGTCTTTGAGGAACCTGCCCGAGCCTCTTCTGCTGAGACTGCCCTGCTGAACCTGGTCCAGGGTAATTCTTCCGTTGGCGAGTACGCCATACAATTCCGTACTTTTGCATCTGAACTATCCTGGAATAATGAGGCTCTCTGCGCGACCTTTAAAAAAGGCCTATCCAGTCGCATCAAGGATGTGCTGGCCGCACGAGAGATTCCTGCCAACCTCCAAGAACTCATCCATTTGGCTACCCGCATTGACATGCGTTTTTCTGAGCGACACCAAGAGCTCCGCCAGGAAAAAGACTTAGATCTCTGGGCACCTCTCCCACAGCATCCTTTGCAGTCTATGCCTGGGCCTCCCGCCGAGGAGGCCATGCAAGTGGATCGGTCTCGCCTGACCCAGGAAGAGAGGTATCGCCGTAGAGAAGAAAATCTCTGTCTGTACTGTGCCAGTACCGAGCATTTCTTGGTGGATTGCCCTATCCGTCCTCCACGCCTGGGAAACGCACGCACGCACCCAGCTCACGTGGGTGTGGCATCTCTTGGTTCTAAATCTTCTTCTCCACGTCTCACGGTGCCCGTGCGGATTTCTCCTACAGCCAACTCCTCCCTCTCAGCCTTGGCCTGCTTGGACTCTGGTGCCTCCGGGAATTTTATTTTGGAGTCCTTTGTCAATAAATTCAGCATCCCGGTGACCCGTCTCGCCAAACCGCTCTACATTTCCGCGGTCAACGGAGCCAGATTGGACTGCACCGTGCGTTACCGCACAGAACCCCTCCTGATGTCTATCGGACCCCACCACGAAAGGATTGAGTTCTTCATTCTCCCCAGTTGTACCTCTGAGGTCCTCCTCGGTCTGCCATGGCTCCGGCTTCATTCCCCCACCCTTGATTGGACCACCGGGGAGATAAAGAACTGGGACTCTGCCTGCCATAGGAAGTGCCTCTCCCCCCCTCCCAGTCCCGTCAGGCAAACCTCTGTGCCTCCTCATGGCCCCCGTCCTGGTGTCACACTGCCCCGTGCCAGGCTTCGCCCTCTGCCCTCCCTCCCCATTCCCACTCCTGCTGTACTGCCTGCCGTTGAGGAAACCCTCCATTCTTTCCCGGTGTCCTCATCCCAGGGGAGGCAGTTGCCGGTCAAAGAAAAGGGGAGACCTAAGGGGGGGGGTACTGTTACGCCTAGCGCTCCGGGTCCCCGCTCCTCCCCGGAGCGCTCACGGCGTCTTTCTCCCTGCAGCGCCCCGGTCAGTCCCGCTGACCGGGAGCGCTGCACTGTTTTGGCCGTTGGGGATGCGATTCGCACAGCGGGACGCACCCGCTCGCGAATCGCATCCCAGGTCACTTACCCGTCCCGGTCCCCTGCTGTCATGTGCTGGCGCGCGCGGCTCCGCTCTCTAGGGCGCGCGCGCGCCAGCTCTCTGAGACTTAAAGGGCCAGTGCACCAATGATTGGTGCCTGGCCCAATTAGCTTAATTGGCTCCCACCTGCTCCCTGCCTTTATCTAGTCTCCTCCCTTGCACTCCCTTGCCGGATCTTGTTGCCTTGTGCCAGTGAAAGCGTTTAGTGTGTCCAAAGCCTGTGTACCTGAACTTCTGCTACCCATCCTGACTACGAACCTTGCCGCCTGCCCCCGACCTTCTGCTACGTCTGACCTTGCTTCTGCCTACTCCCTTGTACCGCGCCCATCTTCAGCAGCCAGAGAGGTGAGCCGTTGCTAGTGGATACGACCTGGTCACTACCGCCGCAGCAAGACCATCCCGCTTTGCGGCGGGCTCTGGTGAAAACCAGTAGTGGCTTAGAACCGGTCCACTAGCACGGTCCACGCCAATCCCTCTCTGGCACAGAGGATCCACTACCTGGAAGCCGAATCGTGACAGCCATGGTCATCCATCTCTCGTGGTGGTCTGAGGGGGAGAGCTGTGGTGTGGTGCACTGAGTCCCCGTGCGCAGGGGGAGCCTCGGGGCGTCCTCCTCCAGTCCAGCGGAGGCCGCAGGTACAGGCTGGGGCCCTTCATGCCCAGTCAGAGCTCCCGAACAATTATGTGTGCCTGCAGGAGCTTTATCTTTCACAGCCGGGGTCCTCACCGGTAAGTCGAGCAACGCCTTCAGCTGCCCGCCCTGTGCAGCGGCTCCGGCCGCGCTTCTGCGAGTGACGGGCGGGGGGGGGGGGGGGGGCAGCAGCGCGGTCTTAGGAGAAGGGGTCGGCGCCATCTTGGAAAGCCCTATCATCTTGTTCCCGGGCTCTCCAAGACCCTGGAGGGGGCCGAAAAAGTTAGAAATCGGGATCGGCGGTTTCAGGGTAGGTCCCCCTGACCTCTGGCTCTGTCCAGTCTTTTTTTTGGCACATGTGGCATGTGGGTGTTAGCCACACCCCCTCTCAAGACAAAACATTTTTACGAAAAATGTTAACGAAAATTTAGGACAGCGAGTGCTCTCTATATATTGCAAGAATGACGCAGCCTGGAGTTGGCTGCAGCATGAGGAGACCATTGAAATGTGTTATTTTTTTAATTTGAAATTTAAATCAAAATTTGTGTCCCGGACCCCTCCGTGTGGGTACAAAGGACCTAATCTCACAAGCACCCACAGGGCTAATGTGGCCGTAAGATGTAGGCGCAACGTCTCCATAGCCCTAACCGGCCATTTTTGGTTTTTGTACCTTTGTTTAAGAACAAGCGCATATCCAAGGGTCCAGATGACTCTATAATGCAGGACGGTGGACCACCAAAAAACATGTGAAATTTAAAAAAAAATTTGAACTTCCAAGACCCATGCCCCACCTCTGCTGCATCAGTAACCCATATATTGCCTAAAGGACACAGGCTGGAGTTGACTAATGCACGAGTACACACCCGTCACCCGGGCTTCACAATCCACCCCCCCCCCCAAATCACCAAAATTGTATACATTTTTTAAAGAAATGTATACCTTTGTGTAAAAACAAGCGCATATCCAATAGTTCAGAAGACTCTATAATGCAGGACGGTGGACCACCCAAAGACTTTCTTCCCAAAAATAATAAACCACACAATGTTTGAAATAAAAAAAAATAATTATGACATATGTGTGTAAGCGCATCTGTCTCCAAAAGATCAGATCACCAAAGGAGTTTTTTCGCCAATAAATGATTAAGCAGAGTTAATCCCTCTCCGTATTTTTTATTTCGATTTTCATAAAAAAATCACACGCAGCAAGCGTTCCGTTGTGTAATGGCATTCTGCAAAATTCAATTTTATTACTGATAAAATTATCAGTAAATTTAAAAATAACACTACCCAAGAGTGTTTAATTACCCCATACATTGCACCAGGAACAGTCAGGAGTAGACCTCAGCAGTACCCAAGAGGCTTTAATTACCCCTTACATTGCACAATCAATTGCGAGATCGAGTAATAACAGGTGTGTTATGGCCTCAGATGTCTGGGCCGCACTAGCGCTCCACTGAACGGATTAGCGTGTCTCTATCTTTCACCGACAGGTGTGGGTAACCCACTACCTCTCTGAAAGGTAAGCTGCCGTGAAGCAGGTTGTCTCCCCCGGGCACGTTTGTCTCCTGAATTTCCACTACTGCCACACCACGCTGACTGCCAACCGTGCTACCACCTTGCTGACTCAAGGGCAACCTGCAACTTTCTTCTCCTGATGATGATTAAGCCCCTTCTGCACCCGGCTCCCGTTGGCGATATGGATCATTTTTGCCAGGAAAGAAGAATCACAACTAAGTGTGGGTCATAAGCTAGGGTTCATTAAGTCCCTGCCCCTTGTACACACCGCATGTCTCTACTAACAATTGGATGGTTTAGTGAGGTTCTCGGATCAGCCACGGCGGGGTAGGAGAAGGCCCTGGCAGAGCGCCGAGAATTTAACAATCATTGTTGAAATTTGCATTAAGCATGTATTTAGCTACTGCTAAACTTCAAAAAATTATAGGCCCAGGGCCTGAGGCACCAGGGAGGCAAGTGGTTCCTGAAAGACACAGAATGATTCTGGAGCAGTCATTCGCAGTACCCAAGAGGGTTTAATAACCCCTTACATTTAAAGATCAATGTTGACATTTGCATTAAGCATGTATTTAGCTACTGCTAAACTTCAAAAAATTATAGGCCCAAGGCCTGAGGCACCAGGGAGGCAAGTAGTTCCTGAAAGACACAGAATGATTCTGGAGCAGTCATTCGCAGTACCCAAGAGGGTTTCATAACCTCTTACATTTAAAGATCAATGTTGACATTTGCATTAAGCATGTATTTAGCTACTGCTAAACTTCAAAAAATTATAGGCCTGAGGCACCAGGGAGGCAAGTAGTTCCTGAAAGACACAGAATGATTTTGGAGCAGTCATTCGCAGTACCCAAGAGGGTTTCATAACCCCTTACATCAAGATCAATGTTAACATTTGCATTAAGCATGTATTTAGCTATTGCTAAAAATTATAGGCCCAAGACCAGAAGGCCCAAGACCAGAAGCATCAGTTTCCAACATATTAGGAGCATAGTTGTCCCCCAGATTAGGAGCATAGCTGTCCCCCAGATTAGGAGCATAGTTGTCCCCATGATTAGGCAGCATAGATGTCCCCCAGATTAGGCAGCATAGATGTCCCCCAGATTAGGAGCATACTTGTCCCCCAGATTAGGCAGCATAGATGTCCCACAGATTAGGCAGCATAGATGTCCCCCAGATTAGGCAGCATAGATGTCCCCCAGATTAGGAGCATAGTTGTCCCCCAGATTAGGAGCATAGTTGTCCCCCAGATTAGGCAGCATAGATGTCCCCCAGATTAGGCAGCATAGATGTCCCCCAGATTAGGAGCATAGTTGTCCCCCAGATTAGGAGCATAGTTGTCCCCCAGATTAGGAGCATAGTTGTCCCCCAGATTAGGCAGCATAGATGTCCCCCAGATTAGGAAGCATAGTTGTCCCCCAGTCAGCGCGGGCTGGTCAGAGCCAATAAAAGGGCCATATATGGCAAGCGGGCCATACAATGCCCAGATATGCCCCAGAGGGTTTCATAACCAACCATAATTGAGAAATTTTTGTTGTAGGAGCATGGTCAATCTACTCCAAGCCATCTGGCATTGGTGGCTGGAAATCCTGGCTGATCCATCCCTGATTCATCTTGACAAACGTCAGTCTCTCCACATTTTTAGTGGACAGATGAGTTCGCCTTGGGGTGACTATGAGTTCGCCTTGGGGTGACTATGACCCAGGGCAAACTCTGCTAGTTGTGGCCATAAATCAAGTTTGGCTGCCCAGAAGTCCAGCGGATCTTCAATGGTTGTTGGCATGGCCATGTCAAGGTATGCCATCACCTGCTGGTTCAGGTCCTGCTCCATGTCTACCTGCTGCTGATGAGTTGCTTCACTATGCGGGTGAAGAAAGCTACTCATCAGCGACTGTAGACTCAGGCTGCTGCTGATTGAGCTGGTACTGCTCCTCCCAACCCTCCCCTCCCCAGCAGCCATGGCAGTGGAAGGTGAGCGCAGAGGGCCCCCCGAGTCAGACCTGCGAGTGGATGGACCATGCGGCCGATAGGCATCAGCCAACTGACTACGTAGAACAGGGGTCCTCAAACTACGGCCCACGGGCCACATGCGGCCCGCCGAACACATTTTTCCGGGCCGCCGCTGCCTGGGACATCCCTGTGTCCCGAAAGATGTTTTCGGGACACAGGGATGCGCTTTCGGAGACCCCGCGTTTACTTTAAAAACGCAGGGGCCGCCGGGAAGGTGGCGCACGCATGGACGTCACTGACGCCGTGCGTGCGCCCATAGCAACGGGGCGCGGAGGAGCGGGGCAGCGATGAGGACGTGCGCTGGCCAGCTAGGTAAGTGTTACCAGCGGCACGTCGGCTTCGGTGCTCCAACCACCCCGCTCCTTCGGTCCCGGGACTTACTGCTATGTCCGGACCGGAGGAGCGGTGGTCGGAGCACTGAAGTAGGGCAGAACACAGGCATACAGCCTCCAGCCATACACTGTATGGTTGGAGGCTGAATGTCTGTGGGGGAACATACTGCACCTAATGTGGGGGAACATACTGCACCTAATGTGGGGAGCTATACTGCACCTAATTTGGGGGAAAATACTGCACCTAATATGGAGAACTATACTGCACCTAATGTGGGGGAACTATACTGCACCTAATGTGGGGGAACTATACTGCACCTAATGTGGGGGAACTATACTGCACCTAATGTGGGGAAAAATACTGCACCTAATGTGGGGGAAAATACTGCACCTAATGTGGGAAACTATACTGCACCAAATGTGGGAGAAAATACTGCACCTAATGTGGGGGAGCTATACTGCACCTAATTTGGGGGAAAATACTGCACCTAATATGGGGAACTATACTGCACCTAATGTGGGGGAACTATACTGCACCTAATGTGGGGGAACTATACTGCACCTAATGTGGGGGAACTATACTGCACCTAATGTGGGGGACTATACTGCACCTAACGAGGGGGAAAATACTGCACCTAATGTGGGGGACTATACTGCACCTAATGTGGGGGACTATACTGCACCTAATGTGGGGGACTATACTGCACCTAATGTGGGGGAAAATACTGCACCTAATGTGGGAGCTATACTGCAACTAATGTGGGAGATCTATACTGCACCTAATGTGGGGGAAAATACTGCACCTAATGTGGGGGAAAATACTGCACCTAATGTGGGGGAAAATACTGCACCTAATGTGGGGGAAAATACTGCACCTAATGTGGAGAACTATACTGCACCTAATGTGGGGAACTATATTGCACCTAATGTGGGGAACTATACTGCACCTAATGTGGGGGGAAATACTGCACCTAATGTGGGGGGAAATACTGCACCTAATGTGGGGAGCTATACTGCACCTAATTTGGGGGAGCTATACTGCACCTAATGTTGGTAGCTATACTGCACCTAATGTGGGGAACTATACTGCACCTAATGTGGGGGAAAATACTGCACCTAATGTGGGGGGAAATACTGCACCTAATGTGGGGAAAAATACTGCACCTAATGTGGGGAACTATACTGCACCTAATGTGGGGAACTATACTGCACCTAATGTGGAGAACTATACTGCACCTAATGTGGGGGAAAATACTGCACTTAATGTGGGGGAAAATACTGCACCTAATGTGGGGGAAAATACTGAACCTAATGTGGAGAACTATACTGCACCTAATGTGGAGAACTATACTGCACCTAATGTGGGGAACTATACTGCACCTAATGTGGAGAACTATACTGCACCTAATGTGGGGAACTATACTGCACCTAATGTGGGGAACTATACTGCACCTAATGTGGGGAACTATACTGCACCTAATGTGGGGAACTATACTGCACCTAATGTGGAGAACTATACTGCACCTAATGTGGGGGAACTATACTGCACCTAATGTGGGGGAACTATACTGCACCTAATGTGGGGAACTATACTGCACCTAATTTGGGGGAACTCTACTGCACCTAATGGGGGGAACTATACTGCACCTAATGTGGGGAACTATACTGCACCTAATGTGGGGGAAAATACTGCACCTAATGTGGGGGAAAATACTGCACCTAATGTGGGGAGCTATACTGCACCTAATGTGGGGATCTATACTGCACCTAATGTGGGGGGAACTATACTGCACCTAATGTCGGGAGAACTATACTGCACCTAATGTGGGGAGAACTATACTGCACCTAATGTGGGGAGAACTATACTGCACCTAATGTGGGGAGAACTATACTGCACCTAATGTGGGGAGAACTATACTGCACCTAATGTGGGGAGAACTGTACTGCACCTAATGTGGGGAGAACTGTACTGCACCTAATGTGGGGGGAACTGTACTGCACCTAATGTGGGGGGAACTGTACTGCACCTAATGTGGGGGGAACTGTACTGTACCTAATGTGGGTGAATTGTATGGCACCTATTGTGGGGAAACTGTACTGCACCTAATGTGGGGGGAACTGTACTGCACCTAATGTGGGGGGAACTGTGCTTCGTACTTAAAGGGGTAGTCCACTAATAAGATATATGTGTGCATAGGAATTTGATCATGTTTTGTTATCTATAGTCCGGCCCTCCAACGGTCTGAGGGACCGTGAACTGGCCCCCCATTTAAAAAGTTTGTGGACCCCTGACGTAGAATCTCTCTGTAGTAAGTCAGTTTGTCCTCCCTCTCAGTGGGTGTAAAAAAGGCCCCCATTTTGGGACGGTAGTGAGGGTCTAATAAGGTGGAGATACAGAAGTCATCCCACTGACGAATTTTGACAATTCGGGGGTCACTACGCAAGAAACTGAGCATGCATCGTGCCATTTGCGCCAGTGACTCGGAGGGACTACCTGCCTCCATCTCCACTGCATACTGCCACGGTGTGTCTGGGTCCTCTGTCTCAACTTCCTCATAACCCTCCAGCTCCTCTGGCTGCTCCTGCTCCTCCTCTCCTGTCCGAAGACTAGAAACACCGGCCATCTCATCCAACCTAAACTGTGCTCCGCTCTGCCCCTCATCATCCTCCTCCTCCATTTCAGCCCCCACAGGGCTCATGTAGCCTTGAGATGTAGGCGCAACGTCTCCATTGCCGTGACCAGACATGGTTTCAATCATTTGTTGTAGGAAATGTTGGAGTGGAATTACATAGTTCATGGCGTAATCCAGGCGACTCACAAATAATGTGGCTTCCTCAAAGGGCCTCAGCAAACGGCAGGTGTCATGTATGAGCTGCCACTGGTTCACATGGAAGTTACACAGGGGAGTACTCCTATCTGCTTGGATCATCAAGAAATCGGTGATGGCTTTTCTTTGTTCTTATAGTCTGTCCAACATATGGAGGGTGGAATTCCAACATGTGGCAACGTCACAAAGACTTTGTTGTGGGATACCGTTCTGACGCTGCAGCTCAAGGAAGGTGTGCTTGGCGGTGTACGAGTGGCTGAAGTGCATGCACAGTTTCCTTGCCATTTTCAGGATGTTTTGCAAATGGGGTGAAGACTTGCTTGACAACCAGATTCAACACGTGTGCCATGCAGGGCGCATGTTTCACACTTCCTTGTCGCAACGCGGACACGATGTTCTTCCCATTGTCGGTCACCATGGTTCCCCTTTCCAGATTTCGTGGAGTAAGTCATACACAGATTTCCTCCCCTGTGTGACTCCGTTCACCAAGGCAAACCATGTGAAGAACAGCTTGACACCGCCGTGCCCTACACACATGGTACGATGAAGGGCCACCGAGATTTGGACGTGCAGTGGAGGCCGAGGACACAGTGGAGGATGAGGAGGCGGCGTCGCACACTGTAACAGGACCAACTGCCTGTGAGCGAGAGCATGGAGGAGGAAGCGGTGTGACCTGTCCAAGTTGCTGTTGTGGCTGTGCAGGAACCACATTTACCCAGTGAGCCGTAAAAGACAAGTATTGTCCCTGCCCGTAGTTACAGCTCTACACGTCAGCACTGCCATGCACTTTTGAACACACCGACAGGCTCAAGGACTGGCCCACCTTCTCTTGTACAAACTTATGCAGGGCTGGTACTGCCTTCTTCGCAAAGAAATGACGGCTTGGGATTCTCCATCTCGGCTCGGCACAAGCCATCAATTCTCTGAAAGGTGCAGAGTCCACCACTTGAAAAGGGAGGGACTGTAAGACCAGCAACTTGGACAGGAGCACGTTCAACTTCTGCGCCATTGGATGAGTGGGTGCATACTGTTGTCTTTTGGACATGGCTTCGCCGATGGATTGTTGGCGGAATGGCTGACTGAAAGCGGGAGAAGCAGGAGCGACAGAAGGAAGGTTTGACACACAGCTCCCTTCGGCTGAGGTGGTGGAGCCTTGGCCTTGAAGGAGGGAGCGGATGGCCACTGGGTGATGCAGCAGGCTGGACCACTACATTGGAGCCACGGTTCTCCCAGGCTGCTTTATGGTGGCGAAGCATGTGTTGACGCAGGGCCGTGGTGCCCACATTGGGACCCTGGCCACGCTTCACCTTCTGCCGACAGATCTTGCATGTGGCTACGTGAACCTCCTCCGGATGCCTTATGAAAAACTTCCACACCGGAGAGTAGCTGATTTTCCCACCCGCAGTCTGCACTAATGGACTGCTACTGGCGCCATCTCTAGGAACCCCTGTTCCACTACCTCCCGGAAAGGTAGGCTGCCGCGAAGCAGGTAGTCTCCCCCGGGCACGTTTGGCTCCTGAATTTCCACTACTGCCACCACGCTGACTGCCAACCGTGCTACCGCCTTGCTGCCTCAAGGGCAACCTGCAACTTTCTTCTCCTGATGATGATTAAGCCCCTTCTGCACCCGGCTCCCAATTGCGATCGGCTTCATCATCATCAACAGTTGTGTGCACATCACTGATGTCCTCCTCAGGTTCCCCAACAGTGTCTGCTTCAGGACCCTGAACACTTGCAACACCGCTTCCCACGTCACTCTCCGCATCAGCGGAGCATGTCTCCTCCCCTTCTTGGCTGTCCAGTAGCTGCTGACTGTCCTCTATTAGATCGTCCTCAGTAAACAGTGGAGCTGAACCCACAGCATAAGATACTTCTTTAGGAGAGGGAACAGCATATGACAAAGGCAATGGGAGGACACGGACTGCTCCCAGGCAATGCCAACTGAGGGTTGTGTCTGAGGAACCCACCGACTGTTAACTGGGGGTGTCAGATGTCACTTGTGATGATGTGGATGAGCGTGTTAACCAATCCACGACGGCAGATGGGTTGCTGGTGGAGACACGACCGCTGGCTGATAAAGGGAGCTCAGGCCTCCTGCGACTCCTGCTGCCACTCGCCCCAAGTCTGCTGCCAACACTGCCTGAAGTATTTAGGCCTCTGCCACTCCTCTGTGCACATCCTGGCACTTCTCTGCCTGACATACTTAGTGCGTTTATGAGGGTATTACAATACGCTAAACTACTCTTTAAACAGTATTTGTCTAGAACAGCAGCAGGTGATTATTTACGGCTGTCCTTGAACAGTATGTATGCCCTTGACAGCTTAACCCCTTAACAACGCAGGACGTATATTTACGTCCTGCGCCGGCTCCCGCGATATGAAGCGGGATCGTGCCGCGATCCCGCATCATATCGCGTCGGTCCCGGTGCTCATCAACGGCCGGGACCCGCGGCTAATACCACACATCGCCGATCGCGGCGATGTGCAGTATTAACCCTTTAGAAGCGGCGGTCAAAGCTGACCGCCGCTTCTAAAGGGAAAGTGAAAGTGACCCGGCTGCTCAGTCGGGCTGTTTGGGACCGCCACGGTGAAATTGCGGTGTCCCGAACAACTTACAGGGCATCGGGAGGGCCCTTACCTGCCTCCTCGGTGTCCGATCGGCGAATTACTGCTCCGTGCCTGAGATCCAGGCAGGAGCAGTCAAGCGCCAATAACACTGATCACAGGCGTTTTAATACACGCCTGTGATCTGTGTAAAAGAACAGTGTGTGCAGTGTTATGGGACCTATAACACTGCAAATAAAAAGTAAAAAAAAAGTGTTAATAAAGGTCATTTAACCCCTTCCCTAATAAAAGTTTGAATCACCCCCCTTTTCCCATAAAAAAAATAACAGTGTAAAAAAATAAATAAATAAACATATGTGGTATCGCCGCGTGCGTAAATGTCCGAACTATAAAAATATATCATTAATTAAACCGCACGGTCAATGGAGTACGCGCAAAAAAATTCCAAAGTCAAAAAAAGCGCATTTTTGGTCACTTTTTATACCATTAAAAAATGAATAAAAAGTGATCAAAAAGTCCGATCAAAACAAAAATCATACCGATAAAAACTTCAGATCACGGCGCAAAAAATGAGTCCTCAAACCGCCCCTTACGTGGAAAAATAAAAAAGTTTTAGGGGTCAGAAGATGACATTTTTAAACGTATAAATTTTCCTGCATGTAGTTATGATTTTTTCCAGAAGTGCGACAAAATCAAACCTATATAAGTAGGGTATCATTTTAACCATATGGACCTACAGAGTAATGATAAGGTGTAATTTTTACCGAAATATGCACTGCGTAGAAACGGAAGCCCACAAAAGTTACAAAATAGCGTTTTCTCTTCGATTTTGTCGCACAATGATTTTTTTTTTCGTTTCGCTGTGCATTTTTGGGTAAAATAACTAATGTCACTGCAAAGTAGAATTGGCGACGCAAAAATTAGCCATAAAATGGATTTTTAGGTGGAAAATTGAAAGGGTTATGATTTTTAAAAGGTAAGGAGGAAAAAACAAAAGTGCAAAAACTGAAAAACCCTGAGTCCTTAAGGGGTTAACAGGTACTAGATGGTACAATACTTGGATGTACCTATGCGCTATGCACTGATCAGGGCAGTAATATGCCTAACTATTAGCAAAAAGAACTCAGTTTTTTTTGTAAAAACACCAGCCGGTGGATACTATGGTTTGGACTTTGACGGTATGGAGCACCTTGACAGCTTAACAGGTACCAAATGGTACAATACTCGCATGTACCTATGCGGTATGCACTGATGAGGGCAGTTATATATGCGTAACTATACGCAGAAAAAACTATTTAAAAAAAAATACAGCCAGTGAATAATATGTAGCCAGCCCCTTGACAAATTAACAGGCACAAAATGGTACAAATGCACTACAGTCCACTGAACAATCGCGTATTTCTGAACAGCAGCAGGACCCAACAGTGCAGCACCACAAAAAAAAAAAAAAAAAAAAATCCAGGGATTAAACCCTAAATTGCACTCTGTCACACAATTCTGAGCAGCAGAAGATTTGTGGAGCAAATAAAAATAAACTCAATTGGGCTGAAAAATGAAGAGATAAGATGCTTCAGAAAGTTCAGGCAGCTTGGAGATCTGTATGAGGCAGCTGACAGCTATCTGCCCCTCTCTGCTGCAATGCTCAATAACATGAATAGGAGGTTTAGCTATCAATGATCCTTCTCAGTGTAACAGCAAAGCACTCTGCACTACTGCCTTTCCCTAATGCTGATGTGACTAGCAGTTGCAGTGTAACGCTGTGGTATGAGCTATTCACACACACGCAGTCCCGTCCTCTCTATCTGAGTGCATAGATGAAATGAAGAGAGGCAAGATGGCCGCCAATTATATAGGGCCTGTGACATCACAGGGGTCAGTGAACACTGATAGGCTGCATCTCACATGTTATTCAGGGTCAGCCCGCCTACCTTCATTCCCGCTTCTGTTTCCCGCCCTCCCATAATCCTCTGCCCCATGTACTCACATGTGGATCCGCCATCTTAGCTCTCCAATTGCCTGGAACGCTGTAAAATTGAGTTTAATTAAGCGATTCGCGCGATCGAATCGCGGCGATATTCGCATTCGTTCAAAATCTAATTTTTCATGAAATTCTTAACGAATTCGGGTTGTCAACTTCGATTCGGTCATGTCTAGTTTTAATGTAATCAACTGTCTTAGTTACGCCTAAAGATAATGGTCCAACTGACCAACAACAGTCATCATATTAAGTTCAGGCGTGATTTACTGTCCAGTGCCCAACGCATTTCGGTCCACCTATAGCAGTGGCCTCCTCAGGGGCTAAGTACACCTATGCACAGCAATCAACAAATAGAAATAATGTAGTATAATATAGGGTTGTAGATAGAGTTACAGCCCATTATAGACAGTTTGGCATAATTCACAGTCAGGTAAACTTGGTTATCCTGGGAAAAAAGAAATCAGAAGAACATCTGACGGTCCCTGCAAACAAAACACAAAAAATACATTGTACTATAGGCCTGTGATCCAATCTAGGCACAAATACCTGTAGGAGAAAGGACGATCCACTTACGTGATCGATGTCCTGTCTGTTTCACCAAGTGCGCGCCCGTAGTGGTGGGGGGCCGTGCAATCCTGACGGCTGACGGCGCACATGTGAGACTGTAGCGGCGTCTGACGACATATCCGGTTCCAGCGGCAGTGGGTGGCGCTGCGCCTCGAACGTCTCATCCAACCCAGACGCTCAGGTGGAGAGGTGTACCCGCTCGTGTATAGTTCGCATCGCGCCGCAGTATGCGCAGTGCATTAATCCCCACTGCCCCAGACCATTAGTCTTGAACATTACTATTGGTATCAAGACTTTAAAAAAAGAGGCAGTGCATGGAGCACCTTCTGGCAACTGATTGCGTATGTGATCTGAATACTAACATTACAGCGTATGTGATCTGAATACTAACATTACAGCTAGATTTAAGAAACAATAATAAAACAACCCTAGTATAGGTTAGATAAAAGAATGAATACTCAGTCATCTGATGGGATAGGAGACTTCAGGAGTAGGTGTCCCAGGGGAAAGGGGGGGGGGGGGGGGAACAGACCCAGCAAGATAAACGGAGAGGCGGAATATAAAGCATTGAGCAGCTGTGTAGATTGTATAACTGTCAGGGAATAGGGGGATCCTACATAGGGGGGGACACAAGTTTGGGCCTAGTGAGCCTAACTGGTCCCTAGGATACCCTAGATAAGCCCTACGCCTGGGCGGGGTGGCCGCCCTAAAAAGGATGGTCCTGCTCTGGAACCTAGCCTGGAATTCCCTCCCTGCTAACTCCAGAGCTGACTACAGCTCCCGCTAGCTACCTAACACCCTCCAAGAGATTCCCTGGCGGATAGTACTTACAAGAAACTCATAAAACACAGCTGCTCATTCAAACCTTTTGGGGCAACAGTGCCCAACATATAAATCCATCGCGCCTCCCGTTGCATTAAAAGTCTGTCTAAATCTCCACCTCGTGCGGAGGGCTTGATCTGTTCAATACCTATAAAAGATATATGTTTCATATCTCCTCCGTGCTGCTCATTAATGTGTCGTGACACTGCCATGTCTCGCTGATTTCTAATGTCGCCTATATGCTCGAGCACCCTCCTATGTAGTTCCCATATGGTTTTCCCGACATATCTGAGGCTGCAAGAGCATTCGGCGACATATAAAACCGCCTGTGAGCTACAGTTGATGAAACCTTTAATATGGTGTTTGTGGGCGGGCGAATCTGTGTCAATGTTCGTAGATTTCTTCATGTAACTACATGCATGGCAGTGGCCACACTTATAGGAGCCTGTAGGGCGCTTTCTGTCTAGCCATGTTCCTGATGTTTGTAATGCTGGAAGATGGCTGCTCATAACCATATCTCCAATACTCCTCCCTTTTCTATATGTTACTAGGGGATAGTTACCAATCAGGGGGCCCAGATCTTTATCCATTTGGAGGATACTCCAATACCTTTGAAGTATCTGTCTCACAGGGCCTGACATGTTGTCAAATGTACCTATCACCCTACACTGTGTGGACTCAGTATTATGTTGCTTCGGTACAAGGAGGTTGTTTCTTGGGGTGGCTCCAGCACCCCCTCTACCTGAATCTTCCACTGAGATCACCAGCCTGGGTAAGAAATGTCTCCTCCCTAGAACAGTTCCTCCTGAGGTGGAGATATTCCCCCTTGGGGATCCCCCTTATGAGGGGACCCGGGTGGCAACTTTCCCACTTCAGGAGACTGTTCGTAAATGTTGGCTTCCTGAAAACATTTGTAGAGAGGCCCCCCTGTACATCCTTGGATATAGTGACATCAAGAAAATCCATCGCGAATGTAAATTTTAGGCCTATCTCGTTCACATTAATGAAGTCCATGAACTCCTTGAATTCCTCAGAAGTCCCTGTCCACAGGACAAAGACATCATCAATATAACGTGCCCATAGGGGGACCATGTCACTGAACTGCTCTCTCTCTTCGACCAACGCCACAGTAGATTCCGACCAGCCCAAATAGATGTTTGCATAGGTGGGCGCACAGGGATTTCCCATGGCAGTCCCCTTGAGCTGGTGGTAGTGGCGTCCGTCGAAGAGAAAGTAATTATGGTAAAGTATAAACTCCAATAAGTTCAGGACAAAGATGTTATGATTCCGCATATAGGTCCCCCTAGTGGACAGATAGTACGAGACAGCTCTTAAGCCCTTCACATGTGAGATCGAGGAATAAAGAGCTTCCACAACTATCCCACATAGCTACATGTTTTCCTCAATATCAAAGCCAAATATGGACAAAAGTTCCATAGTATCCCGGGTATAGGATGGCAAGGAGTTGACAAATTGCCTCAATATTTTGTCCACATATACCCCCACGTTTTGCAAAATACTTCCTATGCCCGAGACGATGGGTCGTCCTTTCAGGGGACATGTCCCCTTATGTATCTTGGGCAAAGCATAAAACGTGGGGGTAATTGGAGCTTTTGGGCTGAGGAATTCAAATTCATTGTCATTGATCAACTTGTCTGCTCTGGCATTTTCCAAAATCATCATGAGGGTCCGTTTATATTCATCAGTAGGGTCACCTGGCAGGACCTCATATGACTCCCTGTCGCGTAAGATCTTATAGCACATTTCTTTATATTGGTCACGGCCCATAACTACCGTGTTTCCTCCTTTATCGGAGGGTTTAATTATTAAGTTGTTGTTACTCTCAAGTTCTTTAACCCCTTAACGACGCAGGACGTATATTTATGTCCTGCGCCGGCTCCCGCGATATGAAGCGGGATCGCGCCGCGATCCTGCATCATATCGCTTCGGTCCCGGCGCTCATCAACGGCCGGGACCCGCGGCTAATACCACACATCGCCGATCGCGGCAATGTGCGGTATTAACCCTTTAGAAGCGGCAGTCAAAGCTGACCGCCGCTTCTAAAGTGAAACTGAAAGTGACCCGGCTGCTCAGTCGGGCTGTTCGGGACCTGAACAGCTGATCGGACACCGGGAGGGCCCTTACCTGCCTCCTCGGTGTCCGATCGACGAATGACTGCTCCGTGCCTGAGATCCAGGCAGGAGCAGTCAAGCGCCGATAATGCTGATCACAGGCGTGTTAATACATGCCAGTGATCAGCATAGGAGATCAGTGTGTGCAGTGTTATAGGTCCCTATGGGACCTATAACACTGCAAAAAAAATGTAAAAAAAAAAGTGTTAATAAAGGTCATTTAACCCCTTCCCTAATAAAAGTTTGAATCACCCCCCTTTTCCCATAAAAAAAATAAAACAGTGTAAAAAAAAAATAAATAAACATATGTGGTATCGCCGCGTGCGTAAATGTCCGAACTATAAAAATATATAATTAATTAAACCGCAGGTCAATGGCGTAAAAATTCCAAAGTCCAAAAAAGCGTATTTTGGTCACTTTTTATACCATTAAAAAATGAATAAAAAGTGATCAAAAAGTCCGATCAAAGCAAAAATCATACCGATAAAAACTTCAGATCACGGCGCAAAAAATTTGTCCTCATACCGCCCTGTACGTGGAAAAATAAAAAAGTTATAGGGGTCAGAAGATGACATTTTGAAACGTATAAATTTTCCTGCATGTAGTTATGATTTTTTCCAGAAGTGCGACAAAATCAAACCTATATAAGTAGGGTATCATTTTAACCGTATGGACCTACAGAATAATGATAAGGTGTAATTTTTACCGAAATATGCACTGCGTAGAAACGGAAGCCCCCAAAATGACAAAATGGCGTTTTTTTTTCGATTTTGTCGCACAATGATTTTTTTTCCATTTTGCCGTGCATTTTTGGGTAAAATGACTAATGTCACTGGAAAGTAGAATTGGCGACGCAAAAAATAAGCCATAATATGGATTTTTAGGTGGAAAATTGAAAGGGTTATGATTTTTAAAAGGTAAGGAGGAAAAAACTAAAGTGCAAAAACCCTGAGTCCTTAAGGGGTTAATGGCTTCCCTCTCATAGCATGACAGGTTATCCCTCATATAGCTGTCTTGTTTAGTCAGCTCTCTTAAATCCCTCGTGACAAGTTGTTGAAACACCTCAATACAGGATAGTTCACCTACAGGGGGTAATGCTTTACTCTTAGGCTTAAGTTCAGTGAAGGGTCCTTCACCCCTATCTCTCTCATTGGTTTCATAAAGCTCAGTCAAGTCCCTTATAACAGACATGTTGTCTGAAGAAATTCCCAGATCTTGGTATCTCCTTCGTTCTTGTTGCTTGTGGAATTTATGCCAGCCTAGCTTGCGTGTAAATAAATTAATATCTCTAGTCCACAAGAAGGGATCATATTTGACTGTAGAGACGAAGGAGAGACCTTTTATCAAAACAAGCTTCTGTGTGTCAGAAAGTGGAAATTCAGACAAATTGATAATTTGTGAAGTACTTGACGGCCCACTGTTGGCCGCAGAAGGTAAGGGTTCTCCCCATCTAAAAAAGGAGGGAGAGGACAAGAGGCCGATGCAGACGCAGTAGAGGAGAAGCCTGATGGAGGATTTCCACATGCTGGAATCTGCCCTTGATTTCTCACCGTGGCTCTTGCCCGTCCTCTATACCTGTGCCCCCTTCCTCTGCCTCTGCCTCTCTCTCCTTTATTTTTTTCTCTATCTGAGAAGTCTGTTTCTGAAGATGACTGCTCTTTCTCTGTTTCCCTTGGGGCATAGCCTTTCTCCAGAACTAGGTATGCCCTATTGTCCCGGAATTCCTGGATATCTGACAAACTGTGTATGTTTGCGCTCTTTGAGATAGTAGCAAAATCGATCAATAGTGCCGTGCAACTGAGCTTCCTTGGTAGAGAACTCAGGGTCACTCTTAAATCTTTCTGTAATTTCTTGTTGTTCTTTTAGTTTTTTGCCAGAGATCTCCAGGTTACGTCTTTCTTCTACAACGTGTAAGAATCTAACCGAACACGAGGTGGCTTCCTCTTCCCACCTCTTTAAAATCATGGGGGTGCGAAGTCTTGTTGATGGTAATATAGAGATTCGCAAACCCAGAGGTACAATCTTATTCTTAATATATGATTCAAAACCCTGTACTTCCCAGAAGCTTGTAATGTAGGATTTATGACACTGGGTTAGTTCCCGAAAAGCGGCTTTTAGGGATGGCGTATACTTGGGCTGAATCAATGTTTTGTCAGAAAAAACATCACATGCTTCTTTCAACCAATCATCCACATTAGGGCTGCTTGTTACCAAGCTTGCCATAGCCAAAAAATTATCATAAACTAATATGTAGGTAGAAGGATAAAGTGTCTACTCACTATTGTCACAGTACTCCCCCAAAAAAATGTATAGGAAAATTGAGGGGGAGTGAATAAAACTTAACTTTTAATCAATATGCTGTTAAGAAAAACATATTTATATAGTGCAGGATATAATGTATCGAGTAAGGAGACTAGTGGTGCTCCATCGGCAATTATCACGCATATATAACTCACAGTTAAAAGGTTTTAATGTGATCAACTGTCTTAGTTACGCCTAAAGATAATGGTCCAACTCACCAACAACGGTCATCATGTTAAGTTCAGGCGTGATTTACTGTCCAGTGCCCAACGCGTTTCGATCCACCTATAGCAGTGGCCTCCTCAGGGGCTAAGTACACCTATGCACAGCAATCAACAAATAGAAATAATGTAGTATAATATAGGGTTGTAGATACAGTTACAGCCCATTATAGACAGTTTGGCATCATTCACAGTCAGGTAAACTTGGTTATCTTGTGAAAAAAGAAATCAGAAGAACATCTGACGGTCCGTGATCGATGTCCTGTCTGTTTCACCATGTGCGCGCCCGCAGTGGCGGGGGGCCGTACGATCCTGATGGCTGAACGTGTTTCGGTCCACCTATAGCAGTGGATCATTGTGTATTGCAATAATGTATGTCTCACCCTATACTTACCATCTGTCCATCAGTGATGCTTTTGGTGCTCGTTTTTTTTTTAATTTACCTTCAGTCTATTTTAAATGGTTTTGTAAACCTCAATAAACAGCATATCTTTTGTACATGTGTGCATGATTTCTCTTTTTTGGTGTGATATTGAATAACCGTAACAACTGAAATAAGTCTGGGGCATTCTGGTTGAATTCAGGTGCAAATTGAAAAGTGCAATTTAATGCACTTTAGCTGACTTTTATATATATATATATATATATATATATATATATATATATATATCAATGAAGAGAATCTGCAGCACTACTTATCCAATACAGCAGCGGGTGCCAGCGCCCCAGACCCGATCAAAGTCCATGTGATATAAATGTAGAAAAAGCGCAGCACTCCTCAATAACGTGAAAAAAAGTGGTGATTTATTGGCTCACATAGCAGCAACGTTTCTGTCCTACCATAGGACCAAGCTTGAAAATGGTCCTAAGGTAGGACAGAAACGTTGCTGCTATGTGAGCCAATAAATCACCACTTTTTTTCACGTTATTGAGGAGTGCTGCGCTTTTTCTACATTTATATATATA
The DNA here is from genome assembly GCF_029499605.1 of Hyla sarda. Taxonomy (NCBI): domain Eukaryota; kingdom Metazoa; phylum Chordata; class Amphibia; order Anura; family Hylidae; genus Hyla; species Hyla sarda. Next base: position 310,046,778 of record NC_079190.1, on the reverse strand, counting down.
TATATATATATATATATATATATATATATATATAACTGCAGACTGTGATACTGAATAACTGTAACAACTGAAATAAGTATGGGGCATTCTGGTTGAATTCCGGTACAAGATTGAAAAGTGCAATTTAATGTTATTACACCTTTTTCTAATTATTGTAAAAGCAATGATGGGACATAGAAATGTAGGGAAGGATGGTAAGGAGGATGGTACTAGGAGATCTGGTATAGGAATTAAAGTAAAAGAGAAAGATGAAGGAGCAGTTGGAGGGGTAATGGAGAAATTTCTGTCTCCAGCGGTTAAAAAGAAAAATCAAGAGGATAGACCTGATCTAGAGGAGGAGGTAGATTATGAGGGTCAAGGGAGGAAATCCTCGGAAATCTTGAATAAAATACTGGATAGGGTGCAGAGACCTAATGAATCCCTAATTGAGGTCCAGGAGAACCTAGGAGAAGTGAAGGTCGATATAGCCCTGATAAGGGACGACATGAAAACGTTGAGAGAAAGGATGGGAGAACTGGAACAAAGAGTAGGTAATGTTGAAGAGGGGGCAAAAAAGTCAGAAGAAGAGATCATTAAGTTAAAAAGAGTTTGCCAACAGATGATGGACAAGGTTAGGGATTTGGGGGATAATAGTAGACGGGCGAACATTAGAGTTTTTGGCATCCCAGAAAAGGTGGAAGGAGAGGATTGTAAGAGATATATGGAAAGGTGGCTGAGAGAAATTTTTAGAGGGGAAGGGATGTTGGAGACAATGGTGATAGAGAGAACACATAGAGTTCCCTTATACCAGGAACCAGGCCCGAGCTATGTTGATAAAATTTGTTTCCTCAGCAGATAGGGATTATACTATGGCAAGAAGAAATCTGGAGATACTGATTGAAGGTAGTAAAGTGGGAATATTCCCGGATTTTTCTAAAGAAAAGCAACAAGCAAGGATGAACTTTTTACAGGTAAAAAAAAAAAAAGATTGAGAGCAGCAGAAATAAAATACTCATTGATATTCCCGGCCAAACTGAGAATAGAGTACAAGAATTAGACAGTCTTTTTCACAACACCAGCAGATGCAATATAGTGGCTGGATAGTGAAGCAATTAAATAAGTGTTCTCTTAATGATGATTTTTTTTTCCTTTTTTGTTTTAACTGTGGTGTGGTCAGGCGGAGGTTAGGCTCAGTAGAGAGGAACGCAACCCGTAAGGGGAGAGCGGACCATGAGGGGAGGGGAGGGGAGAGGGAGGGGAGGGATGGCACTGGCGGGTTGTTTTTTTTTTCTTCTCTTCTTCGTGAAGTTAGATGGTAAATATATTGGTATGGAACGTTAGAGGATTGGCGGACAGAGTAAAGAGAGCTGCAGTATTCGGGGTAATAGCTAAACACTTGCCTCGGGTGGTCTGCCTTTTAGAGACCCACTTAAATAAGGAAAAAAATATTATGCTATATCGCAAATGGATAGCTAAGTCATATCACTCAATTTACTCCAATTATTCAAGGGGCGTAAGTGTGATGATACATAAGGGGGTACAAATGGAAGTGTTAGAGAATAGAATTGATGGTAAAATGGGAAGGAAAAAAGATGATCTGGGCCTTCATTTATATTCCACCCCTTTCAATTTTTTGGTTCTTTTGAGCTTATGTAAATGTATTAAAGATATGGGGAAAATCCCTGTATTAATCATGGGAGATTACAATGCAGTAATCCAAGATGATATAGATAGATGGAGAAAAAATGAGACCAAGGAAAAAATATCCAAGGGTTGGCGAAATTTCGAGATGTCTAGATGAAATGGGGTGGAAGGATATATGGAGGACCCAAAATCCAGATAAAAAAATATACTCATGTTTTGATAAATCTAAATATACTTTGTCTAGAATAGATATGGCGATAGGATCACAAGATATGTTAAGGGGAGTGAAAGAAGTTAAATATGAGCCTAGAAGCGTCTCAGACCACTCACCGATGCTAATAAAGTTGTATAGTAATAAGAGAGAATAAAGAAGATGATTATGTGTAAGTCCATACTGGTTAGAGATATGGGGGGGAAGGAACCAGATATAGTGGGGAAAATCTCAGAATTTTTTTATTTTAATGAGGGGACGGCTTCGGCTAATGTGGTCTGGGATGCGGCAAAGGCCTATATAAGAGGATTGATGATGGAAAGAATGGCAAGAGTAAAGAAGAAGGCAAGAGAAGAGGAGGAGGGAATGAAAATACAGATAGAAGTAGCAGAGAGGGAATATAGGAGTTCAAGATCGATAGAAGACAAAGATAGGTGGGTAAAGGAGATGAATGAATATGAGGAAATTATTAATAATCAAGCTATTAAAACAATGAATAGAGTATATAGGCAGAGATACTTTGAGGGAGGCAGACCAGGGAAGTTTTAAGCAAAAATGATTGAGGACAATACATCAAAAACAGAAATAAAAGCAATAAGGGATAACCAAGGAATGTTAAGGAATGAGCAAAACGAAATTGCAGAGATTTTTTGGAATACTATAGTGAGTTATACAAGACACAAGGAGAAATAAACATCCCTACAAATGAGAAATATATCTATAGAAATCTATCTATCGGAGTGTTGTCTACCAAAAATAACAAATGATATGATGGAGGGGTTAGGAGCAGATATTAATCAAGAGGAGGTAAAAACAGTAATAAGGGAAGCCCCAAAAGTGAAGGCAGTGGGCCCAGACGGGCACCCATTTGAGTTATATAAAATATTCGGAAAGATACTGGTCCGAAATTGGTAGTATAATTTAATGAAATATTTAGATGTGGGCAATTGCCAGAATCTATGAATAAAGCCATAATTATTTTGATCTTGAAGCCAGGTAAAAAGCAGTGGGACCTGGATCATACAGACCAATTTCGCTGTTAAACACAGATATGAAGATTCTGGCCAGCCTGTTGGCAAACAGACTGGCCTGGGTCATTTCGGGTTTGATAGATAAAGACCAGTGTGGATTCAGACAGGTATTTAGTACGGCAGACAACATTTGCAAATATACATGAGGTAAGGGAGGACCACTCAATCCTGTCACTTGACGCAGTCAAGGCGTTTGACAGGGTGGAGTGGCCTTACTTGTGGAAGGTACTAGAGGGTTTTGGGATAGGTGGGAGATTTTATTAAAAAAAAATTTTATGGATAAAAATTCTTTATAAAAAAACAATGGCGGGTGTTTTAGTAAATGATGAGGAAACAGAGTGTTTCCCACTCACTAGAGGAACAAGACAGGGTTGTCATCTCTCCCCCTACATCTTCTCACTATATATAGAACCTCTGGCAATAAAGATTAGGAGAATGGAGGAGATGGTGGGGTTTGGATGTCGGGGGAGAGAGGACAAGATATCATTATTTGCTGATGACATTCTAATGTATGTCGCCAACACAAATAGTATATTGGACAAAATAATAACAACAGTGGAAAACTTTGGCAAGCTATCAGGCCTTCAAGTTAATTGGGAAAAACTATACTTCTCCCATTGAAGGGAAAAATAGGGCACAGTAAGGTAAAGATCCAGAAAGAACACAAATCATTTCGATATTTGGGTATCATGGTCACTGAAGATGTTAAAAAATACGTACAATTGAATCTAGATCCATTGCTACAGAAAATAGGTGCCAAATTTAAAATCTGGTGCGGACATTAAATATGGCAGATAGAATTAGTGTAATAAAAATGAAAACACTGCCTCAACTGCAGTATGTCTTATTAAATAGTCCAATTTGGTTAGGTGAAAGAGTTTTCAAACATTGAGAGAACTATTAAGAGATCTAGTTTGGAAGGGGAGAACAATGAGAATTAAGTGGCAACATTTAGTGATAGATGAGAATAGTGGGGGACTGTAAGTTCCAGATTTTAGACCCTATTTTTTGGCCGCACAGTTAACCCACATAATTAGGTGAGAGGAAATTGACTATTTGAAAAGAGTGATGGGAAGCAGAGGAAAAAAATGTGAAAATATATGGGAGTGGTTAGAAGGTGGGTTAGTAGACACTATAGAAGGAATGGGGGTAACTTTAATAGACTTGGCACAGAAACTGTGGGAGACCGTAAAGAAAGTAGTGGCACAGAGAAGGGCGACACGATACACACCTTTATTTGATAATAAAAATTTTGAGGAAATCACTAAAAGTCAAACAAAAGAATTTTGGCATAAGTATAATATAAGATTTGTGCCACAAATATTTGAGAGAAATAAGGTAAGGAGAAAAGTGTTGTATGGGAGGGGGGGGGGGGCTGCAGGCCTCAAGTAAGAAGTAAATATTGCAATGGGAAGGTGAAGGGGGAGGGAGGGAGAACTGAAACTATTGATTTTAAGAAGGGTTTAATAGATGGTGGTTGTAGAGTAGGGATCGACCGATTATCGGTATGGCCGATATTATCGGCCGATAATCACGATTTTGGGCATTATCGGTATCGGCAATTACCTTGCCGATAAGCCGATAATGCTATGTCCCCCGCACCACCACCACCGCACCGCGACCGCCACCCCCCGACCCGCCGCACCGCACCCCCGACCCACCGCACCGCGCCGCACCCCCCACCGTGATGCTGGGCGGTATACCGGTATGGATTTTTGCCCATACCGCTATACCGGTCGGGCCCCTCCCCCACCCTCCGAGTCAAAAAAAAAATTAAACTTACCCATAATGGGGGTGGTACGGGCCATCCTTCCTTCCTGTAGTGTCCGGGGGTGTTCCGGGTGGAGGATGAACCGGTCCGGGCTGTCCTTCTTCTCCGGCAGTCATCTTCTCCACTCCGTGCAGGCTCCGGCCTAGTACACTGCATAGACGCTGCTACGCCGTGACGTCAGGTGCGTCGCTGCGCACAGGCGTCACTGCGCAGCGGCGTCTATGCAGCGTACTAGGCCAGAGCCTGCCCGGAGTGGAGAATATGACCGCCGGAGAAGAAGAAGAAGAACAGCCCGGACCGGTTCACTCTTCACCCGGAACGCCCACGGACACTACAGGAAGGAAGGATGGCCCAGACCACCCTGACAGGTAGGGGGAGAGAAGCGGGTGGCGACGGCGGCCTATGGCCCCGCAAAAGCCACTGCAGATCATTGATTTAATGCGCCCACTTTAAATCAATGATCTGCAGCGGTGTCGCTGGGGGTTAAATAGCCGATAACTTATACCGGAATATCGGTATAAGTTATCGGCTATCGGCCCTAACCTGCACCGAATATCGGTATCGGCCCTAAAAAAATGATATCGGTCGATCCCTATTGTAGAGCTGGCGTTTTTTGTATTGCTAATTTTTGTGGAGACTTGTTTTTCTTTCTTCTTTTTTTGTAAATATATTGAAGTCAAAATAAAGTATTTAAAATAAAATAAAAAATTACCAGAGTATAAACAATACCAAATAATACTCCCTCATCAGGAACACACTTTACATCACACAGTGACTGACTAATGCATCATACCGTTACTGAATAAAACCACTGTATACATACCTGTATGTCCCTGTACAGTGACTATAAGGAAGTAGATACCAGCTGTACACAGAATCAGTAGAGGACAGCACTAGATAAATCCATTGTCCCCATAGTCATCCAAATAGCCAATCCAGATACAAAACATGCAAGAAAGTCCAAGACCACAGCACCAAAAATAGAAATGAGCTATTATTTATTGGTTCCTCAAAAAAAGCTCTTGGGGAACCAATAAACTACAGCTCCTTTGCACATATTAGTTTATAATTATTGGTGCTGTGGTCTTGCAGGACCTGTATACCATATAATTGATTGTATCCAAGACCATATAAAGGTAGATACCAGCTGTACACAGGATCTGTATACCATATAGGTGATTATAGTTACATCTAGGGACTCATAAGTAACATCATTTCTGATCACCGATGTCCTCTTTCCTTTTCTTCTGCATCTGGATCAGACCGACATGTCAACTTCTTCCAGCCAAAAACCATCTCTTTAGCAAAATCTTTAGCAAAATTTGCTCTCAAAAAGGAAAACCATGTTAGACACTGCATTTTTCCAGTGCACTGCCCTCTCATAATAAGGATAGTAGGTCCCCCATTAAGTAGGCCTATCCCCCACCATAGACCCCCCCCCAGTAGCTAAATACTTCAGAAAGTAGGTAGGTTGTTAGCTAGTTAGATAAGAAGGTAGGCAGGAAAGTAGGTAGCTAGCTACATGGGTAGGTTGCTAGCTACGTCGGTAGCTAGGTATGTTCGTGGCTAGGTTGGTTGTTACTAGAAAACAGCAGCACTCCAATATAGATGAAAAAAGGTGATATTAGGCCTTATTCATCAAGTGAAAAATGTGTCATTTCGACCGTCTCACACGGTCTTTGTCAAGTGCTCAAATGGTTCTTTAACCTGTTCAGGACCCAAGACGTATGCATACGTCTTGGGACCGTGGTACTTAAGGACCCAGAACGTATGCATATGTCCTGAGTCATTCCGGTCTCTGCTGCTCGTCGGGCGGAGATCGGAACGGCATGCCTGCTGAAATTGTTCAGCAGGCATCCAGGGCAAACGCAAAGGGGGGCCATGTCGGCCCCCCTTGTCGGCGATAGCCGCAAATCGCTGCTGAAATCACAAGAGTGATCTGCGGCGATACAAGGCTGATCGGTAAATTTGCATTATTGTGGCTGTCACAGACAGCCACGGACCATGCTAAAGTATAGGAGCGAGGTGGCAAGCCTGTCACCACCTCCTATCCCCTGCGATTCCTCGGTTCGAACTAACCGACCAATCGCTGGAGGGGGGCCGGTTACTTCCTCCCGTGCTGCCCGGCCCCTGGAAGTCCGGAGAGAACGGGAGGAAGACCGGAGGACGCGACGGGGGACGGGGGAGTGCTGGGGACTTACCTCGTCCCTGAAGACCCGGATCCCGGCGACGTAGACGGCGGCAGCGGCGACAGGTGAGTGGATCTTCGGCGGTGTCGCAGGACCTTTGCAGCAGTTCAGACCGCCATAAAGCGATCTGGACTGCTCCATCTTGTCCCCTTTTACTACAACTCCCAGCATGCCCAGACAGCCCTTGGCGTCCAGGCATGCTGAGAGTTGCAGTTTTGCAACATCTGGAGGTCCACAGTTTTGGGACCACTGTGCCCTTCCAGTTGCAAAACTACACATCCTCAGCATGCCCAGACTGTCCAGGCATGCTGGGAGTTGTAGTTCTGTAACATCTGGCCCTTCAGATGTTGCAGAACTACAACTCCCAGCATGCCTGGAAAGTCTTGGCATACTGGGAGTTGTAGTTTTGCAACATCTGGAAGGGCACAGATTGGGAACCACTGTATTAGTGGTCTGCAAACTGTAGTCCTCCAGATGTTGCAAAACTACAACTCCAAGCATGCTCAGACTGCCCAGGCATGCTGGGAGTTGTAGTTCAGCAACATCTGGCTCTAAAGATGTTGCCGAACTACTACTTCCAGCATGGCTGAGAATGCTTGGAGTTGTAGTTTTGCAACATCTGGAGGGCTACAGCTTGGACACCACAACACAGTGGTCCCCAAACTGTTCTCCTCCAGCTGTTGCGTAACTACTACTCCCAATATGCCCTTCGGCTGTCTGGGCATGCTGGGAGTTGTGGTTTTGCAACAACTGGAGGCACACTGGTTGGGAAACCTTGTCTGTTTCCTAACTCAGTGTTTCCCAACCCGTGTGCCTCCAGCTGTTGCAAAACTATAACTACCAGCATGCACTGATAGACCGTGCATGCTGGGAGTTGTAGTTTTGCAACAGCTGGAGGTCCCCCCTCCCGCCCCTGTGAATGTACAGGGTACATTCACATGGGCAGGGGCTTACAGTGAGTATCAGGATGCAAGTTTGTGATGCAGCAAATTTTGCGCGGCAGCTCACTGCTAACTCGCTGTAATCCCCTGCCCGTGTGACTGTACCCTAAAAACACTACACTTACACTAACACAAAATAAAATAAAAAGTAAAAAACACTACATATACACATACCCCTACACAGCCATTAAAAATGAAAAACGCCTGGTACGCCACTGTTTCCAAAACGGAGCCTCCAGCTGTTGCAAAACAACAACTTCCAGTATTGCCGGACACGTGTTGATTGTCCAAGCATGCTGGGAGTTTTGCAACAGCTGGAGGCACCCTGTTTTGGAATCACTGGCGTAGAATACCCCTATGTCCACCCCTATGCAAAACCACAATTTAGGCCTCAAATGCGCATGGCGCTCTCACTTTGGAGCCCTGTCGTATTTTAAGGCAACAGTTTAGGGACACATATGGGGTATCGCCGTACTTGGGAGAAATTGCCTAACAAATTTTGGGAGCTTTTTCTCCTTTAACCCCTTATGAAAAGGTGAAGTTGGGGTCTACACCAGCATGTTAGTGTAAAAAAAATAATTTTTTTACACTAACATGCTGGTGTTGCCCTATACTTTTCATTTTCACAAGAGGTAAAAGAGGAAAAAAGCCCCCCAAAATTTGTAATGCAATTTCTCCCGAGTACGGAGATACCCCATATGTGGGCGCAAAGTGCTCTGCGGGCGCACAACAAGGCCCAGAAGGGAGAGTGCACCATGTACATTTGAGGTGATTTGCACAGGGGTGGCTGATTGTTACAGCGGTTTTGACAAACGTAAAAAAAAAACAAAAAACACATGTGACCCCATTTTGGAAACTAGACCCCTCACAGAATGTAATAAGGAGTGCAGTGAGAATTTACACCCCACTGGTGTCTGACAGATCTTTGGAACAGTGGGCTGTGCAAATAAAAAAATTTGTACAGCCCACTGTTCCAAAGATCTGACAGACACCAGTGGGGGGTAAATGCTCACTGTACCCCTTGTTACGTTCCTCAAGGGGTCTAGTTTCCAAAATGGTATGCCATGTGTTTTTTTCTGCTGTCCTGGCACCATAGGGGCTTCCTAAATGTGACATGCCCCCCGAGCAAAATTTGCTCTCAAAAAGCCAAATATGACTCCTTCTCTTCTGAACATTGTAGTTCGCCCGCAGTGCACCTCAGGTCAACTTATGGGGTACCTCCATACTCAGAAGAGATGGGGGTTACAAATTTTGGGGGGTATTTTCTGCTATTAACCCTTGCAAAAATGTGACATTTGGGGGGAAACACACATTTTAGTGAAAAAAACTTTTTTTTTTACATATGCAAAAATCGTGAAACCCCTGTGGGGTATTGAGGCTCACTTTATTCCTTGTTACGTTCCTCAAGGGGTCTAGTTTCCAAAATGGTATGCCATGTTTTTTTTTTGCTGTTCTGGCACCATAGGGGCTTCCTAAATGCGACATGCCCCCCGAGCAAAATTTGCTCTCAAAAAGCCAAATATGACTCCTTCTCTTCTAAGCATTGTAGTTCGCCTGTAGTGCACTTCAGGTCAACTTATGGGGTACCTCCATACTCAGAAGAGATGGGGTTACAAATTCTGGGGGTTTTTTTCTGCTATTAACCCTTGCAAAAATGTGACATTTGGGGGGAAACACACATTTTAGTGAAGGCTCACTTAATTCCTTGTTACGTTCCTCAAGGGGTCTAGTTTCCAAAATGGTATGCCATGTGTTTTCTTTTTGCAGTTCTGGCACCATAGGGGCTTCCTAAATGAAACATGCCCCCCAAAAACCATTTCAGAAAAACATACTCTCCAAAATCCCCTTGTCGCTCCTTCGCTTCTGAGCCCTCTACTGTGCCCGCCGAACAATTTACATAGACACATGAGGTATGTGCTTACTCGAGAGAAATTGGGCTACAAATATAATTATAAATTTTCTCCTTTTACCCATTGTAAAAATTCAAAAATTGGGTCTACAAGAACATGCGAGTGTAAAAAATGAAGATTGTAAATCTTCTCCTTCACTTTGCTGCTATTCCTGTGAAACACCTAAAGGGTTAAAATGCTGACTGAATACTTTGGGGGGTGCAGTTTTTATGATGAGGTCATTTGTGGGGTATTTCTAATATGAAGACCCTTCAAATCCACTTCAAACCTGAACTGGTCCCTGAAAAATAGTGAGTTTGAAAATTTTGTAAAAAATTGGAAAATTGCTGCTGAACTTTGAAGCCCTCTGGTGTCTTCCAAAAGTAAAAACACGTCAATTTTATGATGCAAACATAAAGTAGACATATTGGAAATGTGAATTTAAAAAAATGTATTTGGAATATTAATTTTCCTTACAAGCAGAGAGCTTCAAAGTTAGAAAAATGCAAAATTTTCCAAATTTTCATCAAATTTGGGGATTTTTCACCAAGAAAGGATGCAAGTTACCATAAAATTTTACCACTATGTTAAAGTAGAATATGTCACGAAAAAACAATCTCGGAGTCAGAATGATAACTAAAAGCATTCCAGAGTTATTAATGTTTAAAGCGACAGTGGTCAGATGTTCAAAAAATGGCCAGGTCCTAAGATGTAAAATGGCATGGTCCTTAAGGGGTTAAATAGGTGGCGCCTCAGTGACATCAAATACAATTATGCTTAAACTTACAATAATAATAGATATTTCATACATAATGCAATAGTAAGTGATCACAACAAATACATAAAATACAGTATTGTAACGTGTATATAGGACGCCCTATGAGCGATTGCTATAAGAATTGCATTAATATACATAAAATACATAAAATAGTGCTGCTATACACAAGTGGGCGTGGATTTGGAGGAGGATTTATACTGTAGAGCCGTCACTCACCAGCAAAGGTCTGTGTATATTGTACATCGGTCCATGCTGCCGTTCTCGGTACTGTATTTCCGGACGCTAACTAAGCATCCACTATAGGAACGGAACAAGACGGCTGTGATCATGTGACCACCACATGGTCACATAATCGCTGTGCAATCTGCTCACACAATCAATGTCCACCATATTGACTGAGGGCATAATACTGCTTGTGCCCATATAGTGTAAAAGAGGTCCTGTATACAAATTCCTGCGAACATAAAATATGTAAACAAGGTACAGCAATATCCCTAATCTCTAGCAGAGGTCACTGCTGACTCGATTCCAGTAACTGGTTATGGGACAGATTGGGCATTATCTGTCGATCGACATCGGTCGATGTCATGGTTCACAGGTCAATATTTGAGATTGGACTATTGTCCTGCAGGGCAAGTACCTGCTCATTCATGTGATAGCATACAGGTCAGGTCCTCAAAGTGTTAAATGATGGATTCTAGGAGCATTCATCTGTTCTACAGTTGTCCGGTTCTTCATTGCGATGATATATTGTTCTGTTATAAATATTTCTGTTGTAAATTTTTTGCTGGTGAGTGATGGTTTCCACATTTTAGTAACTCCTCCTGTGTAATAAAAGAAAAACAATTAGTACAAATCATACTTATGGAAAGTTATCAACATACAGGAACATGTAATGGACAGTTCTCCCTATTTTGCGTTATAAATATCATGTGTCACCTTGAAATCTACGTTCATACCTTTGGATTTCAAGGTCTGAAGTTCACATACCCAGTTCAACGCTAAAAGTTTTAACACACTAATTCTGTCTCCCCCCCCCCCCCCCCCTTATGGGGACAGGGACATGATCTAGTAACATGAACCTTGATTCACTCTCTTTGTGATTGGCATACAGGTAAATTTTTGATACAGGTAAATCTTGTCGATTTTTTCTAATACTATATCTTTGTTGGTTATATCTAGTTCTAAATTCACAGGTGGTTTCCACAACAGCTTGCATGGACACCATAACACATATATTACATGGTCAGATTTACAATTTAAATAGAATTTCAACTTATACTCTTTATTGGTAAAAGGGTGTGTGAAAGTAGTGCCTTTCTGCATAGATGTACAATAAATGCAACTTGATCCCTTAAGGACCAAGCCCATTTTGGCCTTAAGGACCAGAGCGTTTTTTGCACATATTACCACTGTCACTTTAAACATTAATAACTCTGGAATGCTTTTAGTTATCATTCTGATTCCGAGATTGTTTTTTCGTGACATATTCTACTTTAACATAGTAGTACATTTTTTTGGTAACTTGCATCCTTTCTTGGTGAAAAAGTTTGAAAATTTAGCATTTTTCTAACTTTGAAGCTTTCTGCTTGTAAGGAAAATGGATATTCCAAATATTTTTTTTTTATTCACAAATACAATATGTCTACTTTATGTTTGCATCATAAAAGTGATGAGTTTTTACTTCTGGAAGACATCAGAGGGCTTCAAAGTTCAGCAGCAATTTTCCAATTTTTCACAAAATTTTCAAACTCGATATTTTTCAGGGACCAGTTCAGTTTTGAAGTGGATTTGAAGGGTCTTCATATTAGAAATACCCCATAAATGACCCTATTATAAAAACTACACCCCCCCCCCCCCCAAAGTATTCAAAATGACAGTCAGTCAGTGTTTTAACCCTTTAGGTGTTTCACAGGAATAGCAGCAAAGTGAAGGAGAAAATTCAAAATCTTCATTTTTTACACTCACATGTTCTTGTAGACTCAATTTTAGAATTTTTGCAAGTGGTAAAAGGAGAAAATTTTTACTTACAAGGGGATTTTGGAGAGAACATTTTTCTGAAATGGTTTATGGGGGGCATGTCACCTTTAGGAAGCCCCTAGGGTGTCAAAACAGCAAAAACAAAAACACATGGCATACCATTTTGGGAACTAGACCCCTCGGGGAATGTAACATGGGATAAAGTGAGCCCCACAGGTGTTTCATGACTTTTGCAAATGTAAAAAAATAAATAAAAAATTTGACCTAAAATGCTTGTTTTCCCAAAAATGTTACATTTTTAAAAAGGGTAATAGCAGAAAATACCCCCCCAGAATTTGAAGCTCAATTTCTCCCGATTCAGGAAACACCCCATATGGGGTGAAAAGTGCTCTGCTGGCGCACTACAGGTCTCAGAAGAGGAATAGTCACATTTGCCGCATTTAGGAAGCCCCTATGGTGCCAGGACAGCAAAAAAAAAAAACACATGGCATACTATTTTGGAAACTAGACCCCTCAGGGAACGTAACAAGGGGTTAAGTGAACCTTTATACCCCACAGGTGTTTCACGACTTTTGCATATGTAAAAAAATAAATAAAATTTTAACCTAAAATGCTTGTTTTCCCAAAAATTTTACATTTTTAAAAAGGGTAAAAGCAGAAGATACTCCCCAAAATTTGAAGCCCAATTTCTCCCGAGTACGGCGATACCCCATATGTGACCCTAAACTGTTGCCTTGAAATACGACAGGGCTCCAAAGTTAGAGCGCCATGCCCATTTGAGGCCTAAATTAGGGACTTGCATAGGGGTGGACATAGGGTTATTCTACGCCAGTGATTCCCAAACAGGGTGCCTCCAGCTGTTGTAAAACTCCCAGCATGCCTGGACAGTCAGTGGCAGTCTGGTAATACTGGGAGTAGTTGTTTTGCAACAGCTGGAGGCTCTGTTTTGGAAACAGTGGCGTACCAGATGTTTTTCATTTTTATTGCGGAGGGGAGGGGGGAGGTGTAGGGGTATGTGTATATGTAGTGTTTTTTACTTTTTATTTTATTTTGTGTTAGTGAAGTGTTTTTAGGGTACAGTCACACGGGCAGGGGTTCACAGTAGTTTCTCGCTGGCAGTTTGAGCTGCGGCAGAAAATTTGCCGCAGCTCAAACTTGCAGCCGGATACTTAATGTAAACCTCCGCCCATGTGAGTGTACCCTGTACATTCACATTGGGGGGGAACATCCAGCTGTTGCAAAACTACAACTCCCAGCATGCACTGACAGACTGTACATGCTGAGAGTTTTAGTTTTGCAACAGCTGTAGGCACACTGGTTATGTATCACTGAGTTTGTGACCTAACTCAGTGTTTCACAACCAGTGTGCCTCCAGCTGTTGCAAAACTACAACTCCCAGCATGTACAGTTCATGCTGGCAGTTGTAGTTTGCAACAGCTGGAGGCACACCGGTCGTGAAACACTGAGTTAGGTAAAAAAAAAAAAACTGAGTTTCACAACCAGTGTGCCTTCAGCTGTTGCAAAACTACAACTCTCAGCAGTCACCGACAGCCAACGGGCATGCTGGGAGTTGTAGTTATGCAACCAGCAGATGCACCACTACAACTCCCAGCATGCACTTTAACTGTTTGTGTAAGCTGGGAGTTGTAGTTATACAACAGCTGAAGATACACTTTTCCATAGAAAAAATGTGCCTCCAGCTGTTGCAAAACTATAAGTCCCAGCATGCCCATAAGGGAATGCTGGGAGTTGTGGTGGTCTGCCTCCTGCTGTTGCATAACTACAGCTCCCAGCATGCCCTTTTTGCATGCTGGGAGCTGTTGCTAAGCAACAGCAGGAGGCTGTCACTCAGCTCCAACTACTGCTCCCCAGGTCAGTCCCTCGCCGCCGCCGCTCCTGGGGCCCCGATCCCAACAGGGAGGCCAGGAATCAGGGTCCCCAGCTCCCGGGGTCTTCTTCCCGCACCCGCTCACGTCCTCCGGAAGAGGGGCGGAGCGGGTAAACCGGCCGACGAATCAGGGCGATCGTGAGGTGGCACCAGTGCCACCTCACCCCTGCTGGCTATGGCTGTTCGGGGCCGTCAGAGACTGGAGACCCGATTGACCTGGAATCCGCCGCAGATCGCTGGGCTGAATTGTCCAGCGATCTGCGGCCATCGCCGACATGGGGGGACATAATGACCCCCCTGGGCGATATGCCGCTATGCCTGCTGAACGATTTCAGCAGGCATCCGGCTCCGGTCCTCAACCAGCTAGCGGTGGGGACCGGATTTCCCACGGGCGTATGGATACGCCCTGTGTCCTTAAGGACTCGGAATGCAGGGCGTATCCATACGCCCTGTGTCCTGAAGAGGTTAAACAAGGGTATGAGCCTTTTTGGATACAGTAATATACTTTTGTTTCTCACCCTTTAGGGACACGTCATTATTGACCAAATTGTCTCGCAGATTACGGGATCTTCTGTAAGACATTAAAGGTAAGTTTTTGAATTCTGAAATATTGTTATGTCCTTTTCCCAATATCGGCCAATGCTTTCTTAGTATATTTACAATTTGTCCCGTCCTTTCTGAAAAAGTGGAGACAAACAGTGATGTCGCGAACATAAAATTTTCCGTTTGCGAACGTGCGAGCCGGGCGAACTGCCATAGGCTTCAATAGGCAGGTGAATTTTAAAACCCACAGGGACTCTTTCTGGCCACAATAGTGATGGAAAAGTTGTTTCAAGGGGCATGCCGGAGGGGGATCCATGGCAAAACTCCCATGGAAAATTACATAGTTGATGCACAGAGTCTGGTTTTAATCCATAAAGAGCATAAATCACCTTACATTCCTAAACTGTTTGGAATAATGTGCTTAAGGTGTGTTAAGTAGTACTGTTGCTATCAGTTTAATCCCTGTTACATCCCCTATCAGGTGATGTGTATTTGGCATTGATTTTAGGAACCAGAAGATGTAAAAAGATGCTTGGTCGGTCCTCCTACTTCAAATTTGGGGCACTGCGTGTGCAATTTAATGTGCCGCCGCATAGGAGTGGTGTGTTAAGTAGTTCTATTCTTATCAGTTTAATCCCTGTTACATCCCCTATTAGGGGACGTGTATATGGCATTGATTTTAGGAACCGGGAGATGGAAAAAGATGCTTGGTCGGATCTCCTACCTCCTACTTCAAATTTGGGGCACTATTGGTGTGTTAAGTAGCGATATTCTTATCAGTTTAATCCCTGTTACGTCCCATATCAGGGGACGTGTATATGGCTTTGGCCTTATACTGTACAGAAAGTGATTGATTATGACTTCTTGCACATTCAGGTATCATGGGGGCAGCGCACTCAGGTATCATGGGGCAGCGCACTCAGCCTGTGAGTCCAGGATGGGTCTGTTAGGGATTGTCTCAGTCTCTGGTGTTGGTGTTACAGGTATAACAGGTGTACCACACTCAGCCTGGGAATCAGACACAATCCCAACACATTCACCTGCCTTAATAGTTAACCCTTTATTCTCTGGCTCTGCACATACAGCATTACTGGTCTTTATTTGCCCCTTTTCATTCACATTCAATGAAATATCAGTACATAGTGCAGGCAATCCCTCAGCGACAACAGCTGCAGGCCCCCTGGATGTGTCCACCCCTATCCTCACAGCATTGCCTTGTAAGACAATATTCCTCACAGATTCATAGTCAGTGTCTTTATTACTCATCACCTCCCGTCTCCGGGACACTTGTCTCCTGGTTTTCCTCCTTGTTTGAGGGGCCCAGTTCTGTATTTTGGGGGGTGCACTCTCTTTCCTATGGGTCTCTCTCAGTACAGTGAGCTCCCGCAGACAAACATCCAAACATTCACATTTCAGCAGTTTTTATTTAGGATCTTTCTCCCTTTTAATTTCATCCCTTACTCTTGACATTTGTAATTCCTTCTTAAATATTTCTTTATTAGCAACTATACTACTTACAGCAGCAGGATCTATGACATCAGCTTCAAGCTCCCTCAGAAACTGGGCTTGTTCTGGGAAATCTATAATTGTCATTCCCGGGTTCCAGACCTTTTAACACGGATGAAGGCTGATGTGGAGAGAATCTCGGTTTTGTTTATGGAACTGGTGCTGGTGTGGTAGGAGATTGTTGTGAGGGACTCGTGGCAGGGGGCCCACAATGCCGGAGCCATCGATCGATCTCGCTGGCTGGTGAACTCGCGGATGGCAAGGTTTGTGCACTAGAGAGGTGGTGTGGTTGTTCAGCACCGGGGATGGCAAGGTTTCTGCACTCGAGAGGTGGTGTGGTTGTTCGCCACCGGGGATGGCAAGGTTTGTGCGCTCGAGAGGTGGTGTGGTTGTTCGCCATTGGGGATGGCAATGTTTGTACGCTCGAGAGGTGGTGTGGTTGTTCGCAACCGGGAGCTCGAAGGGGACAACAGGCGTTTTATGATCCCGGACAGGGTCCACCTGAACGATAAAGGCTCTGACATATTTTGTGCGGCCATCATGATGGCCTAGAACAGGCACTTTTCCTCCTTAGTGGCGGTCTGTACACGGGCTGGCCTGGTAAGAGAGGAGTTGGAGGAAAAGGAATCGAGGGCACATATGCCTGCCAGGAGTCTGGCGGTCGACATACCGCTTTGGTAAGAGTTTCTGGTTTATGTTGAGGTAAAAGCTGATGTTAAATGTTAACTGCCGTGCAGTTTTATATGGTTATGTTGTTTACATAAAATAAATTTGAGCTGTGACCACTACCCAGACCAGTTAAAATGGAGAATTGAGTCTGTCGTTTTTGGGGGGAAAGGGGGAGAGGGCTCTTGGTATATATAAGGGGAAGTGTGTTCTATGCAGTCAAATGTACACTACTGTTGCACCATATATGAGTAGCACTGCTGTAACACTGTGCCCTTGCAGGCCCTGAAACGCACTTGTGTGATGGAAACTGACTGTTATTTTTACTGTTATTTTTAGGGCTCAAACATCAGTTTGCATATTGAAAAAAATATGCAGACTGATGTTTGAGCCCTAAAAAGGGATTTTTTGGGTGCTGTCCTTACAGCAGAGATCGGATGAGTCCTTCAGGACACTGGACACTGAATACTGTAGTTGCTTGAAAGAAAAAAAGTTTTCCACCGGAGTACCCCTTTTAACCAGTGGTTCCCAACCAGAGTGCCTCCAGCTGTTGCAAAACACACGGGTGAACGAAACTGACTGCTATATTACTGCAATGTTTCAAGCTATTGTGACAGCAGATATGAGTGGTGCCACTGGGCAAGTGGGCACAATATACCCTGTGAGCCTGCCAATCACGCTGCCAGGCAGGCAAATGTTATTAGAGTACACAGGGGGGAAACAAAAAAAAATGCAGACTGTTGTTTGAGCCCTAAAAAGGGCTTTTTTGGGTGCTGTCTTTACAGCAGAGATCAGATTAGTGCTTCAGGAGTGTAGTGGACACTGAATAAACCACCTATCTATCGCTTTCCCTATTAAATCAGGAGCAGGTTCACTAGTCCTCCTCTCTCTAACCATGCAGCTTCAGAAAGAAGCTAAAATGGAGTCCGTGAGAGAAGTGGGAGGGTCTGGAAGAGAGGGTCTGTTGCTGATTGGCTGTAATGTGTCAGCTGACTGTGACACACAGGGTCAAAGTTTCTTGCAATGATGATGAATAGGGGGCGGATCGAACATCGCATATGTTCGCACGGCACGGCGAACGCGAACATGTCGCAGGGAACCGTTTGCCGGCAAACAATTTGCGACATCTCTAGAGACAAATGGAATTCTTTGCATATCTTTTTTAGTTCTATGTACAGTTAACAATGAGGTTCTATCTTTGGTTAATATTTGTAGTTTTTTATCATATATCAAATTTCGGGGATATCCACAGTTGACAAAATTATGGATCATCTGGTCAAGTGCAGGTTCCAACTCTTCCAGTTTACTGATAATGCGCTTTGCCCGAGTCATTTGATTCAAAGGGAGTGATTTATTCATTTGTCTCGGGTGTCCACTATCAAAGCACAGTATCGAGTTACAGTCTGTAGGTTTTACATACAATGAAGTGCATAAGTGCTCATCTTGTAGAGTGTCAAGGAACTGTACTGATGTTTCTTAATATGTCAACGTGAACTTTATGTTGGAACTCGTGGAGTTCTTGTTCACTCCCGGACCAGATCAAAAACACATCATCAATATATCGCCACCATCCCAGCACATGGCTGGAGTGGGGGGATACATATATCAGAGACTCTTTTAAATGGGCGATGAATAGGTTTGCAAAAGTAGGGGCCACATTTGTTCCCATGGCAGTTTCGGTTAATTGCAAATAGAATTGTTCATTAAAGACAAAATAGTTCTTACTTAATATCAGGGTTAAAAGACAAATAAGAAAATGACATTGTTCTTGTGTCAGGTCACTTTGAATCACGGACTGGACAGCATGTATACCCTTATCATGTTGGATGGATGTATACAGGCTGGCCACATCCAATGATGCAAGTATGGCCCCCGCAGGCACCCTAATATGCTCAATCTTGTTTAGAAAATCAGATGTATCACGAATGTACGACCTAGTGTTAACAGCATATGGTCTGAGCACTTGGTCCAAAAATACAGAAATGTGACTGGTAAACTGACTCCGGGCCAGACACAATGGGTCTGCTGGGAGGATCGGTAATTGATTTATGTATTTTTGGAAGTAAATACAAAAGCGGTGTGGTGAGATGTTTAACTAGGAAGAAATCGAAGGAAATGGTCTTGATAGATCTTATTATTCCCCATTTGGGGTCTCCATTAAGTCTGTTATACGTCTGTGTGTCTTGCAATTGTTTTTTTGCCTCAGCCGAGTACTTTGATCTATCCATAACCACAATCCCTCCCTCTTTGTCAGCGGGTTTGATTATAAGATTGTTGTTATGGACAAGATCTTCCATGGCGGAAATCTGTACACCATGGGTGTCAAATATGCGGCCCACAATGAACATCCTTTGGGCCCTCAGGGGGCCCCAGTCACATTTGGAGCATCCCTATGTCCCAAAAAAACCTGGTTACCTTTCTGCGGCCCAGAGTTAACTTTAAAAATGCAGGGGCCACCGGGACGTCACTGATGTCCCGTGCATGCGCCCATAGCAACAGCACAGCGGAGCAGTGAGGAGGACGCGCGGGTGTGGTAAGTCACCACTCACCAGCACGTCATCTTCAGTGTTCTGACCACCGCTCCCGGGTCTTACTGCTGTGGCCCATAGGCCATAGCAGTAGATCGTGACCCTGGACTGGTGGTCGGAACACTGAAGTGGGGCAGTAAACCGGCATACAGCCTCCAACCATACACTATATGGCTGAAGGCTGTATGTCTATGGGGAAACTATATTGCACCTAATGTGGGGGAACTGTACTGCACCTAATGTGGGGGAACTGTACTGCTCCTAATGTGGGGGAACTGTACTGCACCTAATGTGGGGGAACTGTACTGCACCTAATGTGGGGGAACTGTACTGCACCTAATGTGGGGGAACTGCACCTAATGTGGGGGAACTGCACCTAATGTGGGGGAACTGTACTGCACCTAATGTGGGGAACAATACTGCACCTAATGTGGGGGAACTGTACTGCACCTAATGTGGGGGAACTGCACCTAATGTGGGGGAACTGTATTGCACCTAATGTGGGGGAACTGTACTGCACCTAATGTGGGGTACTATACTGCACCTAATGTGGGGAACCATACAGCTCCTAATGTGGGGGAACCGTACTGCACCTAATGTGGGGGAACTGTACTGCACCTAATGTGGGGGAACTGTACTGCACCTAATGTGGGGGAACTGCACCTAATGTGGGGGAACTGTACTGCACCTAATGTGGGGAACAATACTGCACCTAATGTGGGGGAACTGTACTGCACCTAATGTGGGGGAACTGCACCTAATGTGGGGGAACTGTATTGCACCTAATGTGGGGGAACTGTACTGCACCTAATGTGGGGTACTATACTGCACCTAATGTGGGGAACCATACAGCTCCTAATGTGGGGGAACCGTACTGCACCTAATGTGGGGGAACTGTATTGCACCTAATGTGGGGGAACTGTACTGCACCTAATGTGGGGGAACTGTACTGCACCTAATGTGGGGGAACTGTACTGCCAACCTAATGTGGGGAACTCCCACTCCCAGAATTCAAGGGCTGGCGTTACTACGTCCTTTTTTGGATGCAACCCACATAAACTTAAACCTTATTTTTTTGGCTCATGTTAGCCTTTGAGTTTGACATGCTTGCTGTACACTGGTCAAATTTGAATGTTTTAATGGAAAACTGTCATATGTTTTGTCCCGCACTATCCACGGGTATCTGTGGATATTGCGGGAGACGCTGAACATTTTGAGTCCTACCTTGCCCGGATGCGCTGCGCGTTGCTTCAAACGCTGAAGACAGCTTTCGTGTATAGTAGGAAAACCCGCGCATGCGCAGTATCGTCCAGGACTCGGCCGAGATGAGACGGAGAGTGTAAGACAACGTATGAATATTCATTAGCCGGGCGGTGCTGCGGTGCTGCCAGTTAGCAGCTAATTTGAATATACCGAAAACCAGCTATAACGGGCGAACGGCGCAGCGGATCCGGGTAAGGTAGGACTCAAAATGTTCAGCATCTCCTGCACTATCCACAGGTACGTGGATAGTGTGGGACAAAACATATGACAGTTTTCCTTTAACCCCTTAAGGACCAGGGGGTTTACTGTTTTTGCACTTTCGTTTTTTCCTCCTTACCTTTAAAAAATCATAACCCTTTCAATTTTGCACCTAAAAATCCATATGATGGCTTATTTTTTGCGCCACCAATTCTACTTTGTAATGATATCAGTAATTTTACCAAAAAATCTACGGCAAAACGGAAAAAAAAATCATTGTGAGACAAAATTTGAAAAAAACGCCATTTTGTATGTTTTCGGGGCTTCTGTTTCTACGCAGTAAATTTCGGTAAAAATGACACCTTATCTTTATTCTGTAGGTCCATACGATTAAAATGATACCCTACTTATATCGGTTTGATTTTGTCATACTTCTGAAAAAAATCATAACTACATGCAGGAAAATTTATACTGTCAGGATTCGGCAGGCAGGAGGTGGATCCTCTGTGTCAGCGAGGGATTGGCGTGGACCGTACCAGTGGACCGGTTCTAAGTTGGTACTGGTATTCACCAGAGCCTGCCGCAAAGCGGGATGGTCTTGCTGCGGCGGTAGCAACCAGGTCGTATCCACCGGTAACGGCTCAACCTCGCTGACTGCTGAGAGTGGCGTGGGACAGGAGGACTAGACAGAGGCGAGGTCAGACATAGCAGAAGGTCAAGGCAGGTGGCAAGGTTCGTAGTCAAGGGTAACGGCAGAAGGTCTGGTAACACTGGTAAGGCAATCACAGAATCGCTTTCACTAGGCACAAGGGCAACAAGATCCGGCAATGCAGGGAAGGGGAAGTGAGGTAATATAGGCCTGGAGCAGGTGAGCTAATTACACTGATTGGGCCGGGCACCAATTAGCGGTGCACTGGCCCTTTAAATCTTAGAGAGCTGGCGTGCGCGCGCCCTAGAGAGCGGAGCCGCGCGCCAGGACGTGACAGCCGGGGACTGGGACAGGTGAGTAGATTGGGATGCGATCCGCGAGCGGGTGCATCCCGCTATGCGAATCGCATCCCTGCCGGCAGTGTCAGTGCAGCGCTCCCGGTCAGCGGGTCTGACCGGGGCGCTCCAGAGAGGAGAACGCCGCGAGCGCTCCAGGGAGGAGCAGGGACCACGAGCGCTCGGCGTAACAGTACCCCCCCCCTTAGGTCTCCCCCTCTTTTTGTCTGCTTGTCCCTTCATACGAGATGAGGCCATTGGGAGCGACTCTTGAGTTTCCTTCCGGATGATAGAGAAGTCCTGGGTAACTTCATCAACGGCAGGCAATCCAGAAGAAGTGGGAATGGGGAGGGGGGGCAGAGGGTGAAGCTTGCCACGGGGCAGAGTGTTACCAGGAAGCGGGCTATGAGGAGGCAAAATCTCAGTTTGCTTTTTGCCGAAAATATCCTGGGGCCGGTATAGGTGGAAACTTAGAAGTTAGACAAGTGGGAGCAGATGTGAGACATCGTTTGTGACAAGAGGAACCCCAATTTTTGATCTCCCCGGTGGTCCAGTCAAGGGTAGGAGAATGACGTTGGAGCCATGGCAGACCGAGGAGGACTTCAGAGGTGCAGTTGGGCAGAACAAAAAATTCAATTTTTTTCGTGATGCAGTCCAATGCTCATAAGCAGGGGTTCTGTGCGGTAACGCACAGTGCAGTCCAATTTTACTCCTTGACAGAAGAAATGTAGAGCGGCTTGACAAGACGGGTCACTGGGATGCTGAACCTATTAACGAAAGAGGCCAAAATAAAATTTCCTGCACAACCAGAGTCCAAGAAGGCCACAGCTGAGAAGGAGGAGTTGGCAGAAGGAGAAATCCGCACGGGCACAGTGAGACGTGGAGAAGCAGACTTCACACCAAGAGATGCCACTCCCACGTGAGCTGGGTGCGTGTGTGCGTTTCCCAGACGCGGAGGACGAATAGGGCAGTCCAGTAGGAAATGTTCGGTACTAGAGCAGTACAGGCATAAATTTTTATCTCTGCGACGAGACCTCTCTTCATATGTCAGGCGAGACCGATCCACTTGCATAGCCTCCTAGGCGGGAGGCACAGGGGTAGATTGCAAAGGATTCCGGGAGAGAGGTGCCCAGAGATCAAGGTCCTTTTCCTGGCGGAGCTCCTGGTGTCTTTCAGAAAAACGCATGTCAATGCGGGTGGCCAAATGGATAAGTTCAGACAGGTTAGCAGGAATTTCTCGTGCGGCCAGTACATCTTTGATGTCGCTGGATAAGCCTTTCTTGAAGGTCGCGCAGAGGGCCTCGTTGTTCCAGGCTAGCTCAGAGGCGAGGGTACGAAACTGGATGGCGTATTCGCCTACAGAACTACCTTGGACTAGGTTCAGCAAAGCAGACTTGGCAGAAGAGGCCCAGGCTAGCTCCTCAAAGACACTATGGACTTCAGCGAAGAAGGACTGGACAGTGGCTGTGGCAGGATCATTGCGGTCCCAGAGCGGTGTGGCCCATGACAAGGCCTTCCCAGACAGAAGACTAACTACGAAAGCCACCTTAGACCGTTCTGTGGGAAATTGGTCCGACAACATCTCCAAGTGTAGGGAACAGGGAACATTGAGACAGGAAACCACGGCAGAGTTTAGAGTCCCCATCAAATTTGTCCGGCAGAGACAAGCGGAGGCTAGGAGCGGCCACTCGCTGCGAAGGAAGTGCAGGAGCTGGTGGAGGAGATGGTTGCTGCTGTAGAGGCAGAAGCTGCTGTAGCATGGCGGACAACTGTGACAGCTCTTGTCCTTGTTGGGCGACCACGGTGGCGAGGTCAGCGAGACTTGGCAGTGGCACCTCAGCGGGATCCATGGCCGGATCTACTGGACCGGGGCACTGCAGAGAAGAGAACGCTGGAGCGCTCGGCGTAACATATACGTTTAAAATTGTCATATTCTGACCCCTATAACTTTTTTATTTTACCACGTATGGGTCGGTTTAAGGGCTCATTTTTTGCGCCGTGATCTGAAGTTTTTAGTGGTACCCTTTTTGTATTGATCGGACTTGTTGATCACTTTTTATTCATTTTTTCATGATATAAAAAGTGACCAAAAATACACAATTTTGGACTTTGGAATTTTTTTGCGCATACGCAATTGGCCATGCGGTTTAATTAACGATATATTTTTATAAGTCAGACATTTACGCATGTGGCGATACCACATATGTTTATTTTTATTTACACTGTATTTTTTTTTTTTATGGGAAAAGGGGGGTGATTCAAACTTTTAATAGAGGAGGTGTTAAATGATCTTTATTCACTTTTTTTCTCACTTTTTTTGCAGTGTTATAGCTCCCATAGGGACCTATAAAACTGCACACACTGATCTTTTACATTGATCACTGGTTTCTCATAGGAAACCAGTGATCAATGATTCTGCCGCTTGACTGCTCATGCCTGGATCTCAGGCACTGAACAGTCATTCGGCGATCGGACACCAGGAGGCAAGGTAGGAGACCCTCCTCGTGTCTAACAGCTGTTCGGGACGTCGAACAGCTACCTGAGCTAACCGGCATGGTTTCATTTTCACTTTAGACGCAGCGTTCAACTTTGAGCGTCGCGTCTAAAGGGCGAATTAGCCACGCGCTATTAGCCACGGGTCCCGGCCGTTGTTAGAGGCCGGGCCCGACCCGCTATGTGGCCCCGTGTTATAGAAAGGGAAAGTACTCAGGATGGACTGGTACGTCCTTGGTCTTTAAGGGGTTAATCTTGATTTGTGTTGTCTCATTTGTTCAATGTCTTTTCTCACTAATGTGATATTAGTGTCAATGATAGGAGAGTGTATATTGGGGTTTAAGTCACTGAAAGTTTTCAAATCAAATTCAGAAAACCTGAACCCCATGTTTTCAGTACTATGTTGTACATGAGTGTCCCATGTATTTGTATCTGTCTAGTTGACAAAGCAAAATTTTTACCGTAATTTTCTAAAGAATTGTATAAGATCAAGTTACCATTAGAACCAATCCCCCGAGTTACAGGGGCAAAAGTTCAGTCCCTTGGGTAAAAGTTCTAGCTGTGCAGATGACAAAGTAGTAGAGGATATATTTACCACATTCTCTGTTCTTGGCGTTTCTTGTTGGCTGCTTTCTGTTGTATCACTAGTGGCACTTTCTGATTTCGCTGTGTTCTGTTTTTTTGCAGTGTCTCCGACCTCCTCTTCTGGTGGATTTATGTTGGGCAGAGTTGGTCTCTCTAAAAAACCTTCCTATGGTGGAGTAGTCTAGATTTGATCTCAGATTTCTTGAATTCCTTGATGATGACAATATTCCCCACATGTATACCTTTCCAGATATGTAATACATCTCATCTCGGCTCAATTCCTGACGTTTGTTTTCCTCTTGCTCACTTTTGGTTATAAAGGGGTACTCCGGTTCTTTATAAGTCAACCGGTGCCATATAGTTAAACAGATTTGTAAATTACTTCTATTAAAAATCTTTACCCTTCCTGTACTTTTTAGAAGCTGTATGCTACCAAGGAAATTCTGTTCGTTTTTTAAAAATCTTTTTGAATTTCTTTTTGTCTTGTCCACAGTGCTCTCTGCTGACAACTGATGCCCGTATCGGGAACTGTCTAGAGCAGCATAGGTTTGCTATGAGGATTTTCTCCTGCTCTGGACAGTTGCTGACACGGACATCAGGTGTCAGCGGAGAGCACTGTGGACATATAGGGCGTTATGAGGGCTAATTTTTTGCGCCGTCATCTGTACTTTTTATTGATACCACATTTGCACATATAAAACTTTTAGATAATTTTTTAAACATTTTTTGGGGAATAAAATGTGACAAAAAATCTGCATTTTTTTAACTTTGTTTTATTTTTTACGTTTACGCCGTCCACCGTAAGGGATCATTAACATTATATTTTGATAGTTCGGACATTTACACATGCTATACCAAATATGTTTATTTAAAAAATTACGCTTTTTGGGGGCAAAATGTGAAAAACTGACAATTTTCATTTTTATTGGGGGAGGGGATTTTTCACTTTGTTTTACACTCTTTATGTCCCCATAGGGGACTATCTATAAAAATAATTTGATTGCTAATACTGTTCAGTGCTATGCATAGTACACGTCAGCAATGGAGCCGAGATGAGATGATTACATATCTGGAAAGGTATACATGTGGGGAATATTGTCATCATCCTCATCTAACTTGATCAGTATTATCGGTGATCTTCTGCTCTGTTCTGCTGGATCTCAGACCAGAGCAGAAGATGTCGGGAGACACTTATCACTTAAATTGCATTTAACTACATTGGGTGAATACTTTAAAAGGTATCGCATTCCATGGGGTATACGTTCACAACCCAGGGATAACTTATTATAATGATATGGATTACAGAATGTGTTATGAACAAATTTCCAATAAATACGCTTTAGATCTAATTTTATTAAATATTACATTTTTGCAAAAAGACTTGAAGGTGACACAAGAGAAACTTCAACAGCTAGAAACATCTTTAAAATCAAATATGTCACCTGCGGAATGTGAAAAGTTGACTAAACAATCTGCTTTTTTGCTTAAAACCAAAAGTGAGCAAGAGGAAAACAAACGTCAGCAATTTTGCCGAGATGAGATGATTACATATCTGGAAAGGTATACATGTAAGGAATATTGTCATCATCCTCATCTATGAAGAATAGAAAACCAAAGGAATTCAAGAAATCTGACATAAAAAAAACCAGAGTGCAGCAGAATCAGAAAGTGCCACTAGTGATACAAAGAAAGCAGCCAACAAGAAACGCCAAGAACCAAGAATGTGGTAAATATATCCTCTACTACTTTGTCATCTGCACAGCTAGAATTTTTACCCAAGGGACTGAACTTTTGCCCCAGGAACTCGGGGGATTGGTTACAAATGTAACTTGATCTTATACAATTCTTTAGAAAATTACGGTTAAAATTTTGGTTTGCCAACAAGACAGAGACAAATACAAGGGACAATAATGTACAACATAGTACTGAAAACATGGGGTGCAGGTTTTCTGAATTTGATTTGAAAACTTTCAGTGACTTCAACTAGTGCTGGGCAGTATGACCAAAAATGCATATCACAGTATTTTTGTAAGTTATGACGGTTCCACAGTATTTAACGGTATTTCCCCCCCTCCTCCTCCCTGAGGAACTAATCATGTGTGACTCTGACGCTGCTCTGAGATGCCAGCCACTGCACTATAAATGGTTAAGATGCCGACCGCATGCACTATAAATGGTTAAGATGCCGACCGCATGCGCTATAAATGGTTAAGATGCCGGCCACATGCGCTATAAATGGTTAAGATGCCGGCCGCATGTGCTATAAATGGTTAAGATGCCGGCCGCATTCACTATGAATGGTTAAGATGATGGCCGCATGCGCTTTAAATGAATAAGATACTGCTGCGGTGCTGGAAACTATTAAAGCAAAACTGTCAGATATTTTCTCCCGCACTATCCACAGCTACTGGTGGATAGTGTGGGAGACGCTGATTAAAATG
Organism: Hyla sarda; assembly: GCF_029499605.1. Taxonomy (NCBI): domain Eukaryota; kingdom Metazoa; phylum Chordata; class Amphibia; order Anura; family Hylidae; genus Hyla; species Hyla sarda. Next base: position 310,019,270 of record NC_079190.1, on the reverse strand, counting down.
AGCCCTACCTTACCCGGATCCGCCCGGCCGTTCGCCCGCAATTGTAGTTTTATTCTGTGTGTATATCTTGCTGTAACTGGCACTGATGTCAGCGCCGCTTATTAATATTCATCCCCCTCCCTTCGCCGCTCCTAACTGGAGGGATGAATATTCATAAGCGGACAGTTAACCTGCAAAAGCCCTGCCCGTGCCAGTTACAGCATGATATACACATAGAATAAAATTACAATTGCGGGCATACCGCTGGGCGGATCCGAGTAAGGTAGGGCTCATTTTAATCAGCATCTCCCTCACTATACACCAGTACCTGTGGATTGTGCAGGAGAAACTATGGGACAGTTTTCCTTTAAGTTGCGAGCGGAAAGCTGTCAGCTCCCCCTGCAAGTGCTAAAAGCCAGGCTTTTAGGGCCTGCAGGGGGAGGTGACAGCTTGCCGCGGCCACATCTTATTCATTTAAAGCACCGTGGCCGCAACTTAACCATTTATAGCGCAGGCGGCTGGCATCTTAACCATTTATAGCGCAGGCAGCCGTCATCTTAACCATTTATAGCGCAGGTGGCCGTCATCTTAACCATTTACAGCGCATGCGGCCGGCATCTTAACCATTTATAGCGCATGCGGCCGGCATCTCATTAGTTTAAAGTGCAGGCAGCTCACAGGATTATGATGATGATTTTTTCCCAAATGTGGGGACAGCAGCTGCGGCTGATAATTCATTTGAGGGGGAGGGGCCCGACCAGTATTGCAGTATGCGAAAAATGAATATCGTGCCGGGGAAAAATTTCGGTATTCGGTATGAACCGGTATACCGCCCAGCCCTAACTTCAACCCCAATATACACACTCCTATCATTGAAACTTACATCACATCAGTGAGAAAAGACATTGAACAAATGAGACAACACAAATCAAGATTAAAACATCCAAATTTGACCAGAGTACAGATTTCTGCTATGGAAGATCTTGTCCATAACTACAATCTTATAATCAAACCCGCTGACAAAGGGGGAGGGATTGTGGTTATGGATAGATCAAAGTACTTGGCTGAGGCAGAAAGACAATTGCAAGACACAAAGACATATAAAAGGATAATGGAGACCCCAAATGGGAGATAATAAGATCTATCAAGACCACTTTACAGGAGGCATTAGATAGGGGGATCATTGATCAGCCCCCTCTTGATTTCCTCCTAGTTAAACATACCACCACACCGCTTTTGTATTTACTTCCAAAAATACGTAAATCAATGACCAATCATCCCAGCAGAGCCATTGTGTCTGGCTGGGAGTCGGTTACCAGTCACATTTCTGTATTTTTGGACCAAGTGCTAAGACCATATGCTAGGTTGTATATTTGTGATACGTCTGATTTCTAAACAAGAATGAGCATATTAGGGTGCCTGCGGGGGCCATACTTGCATCATTGGATGCGGCCAGCCTGTATACATCCATCCAACATGATGAGGTTATACAGGCTGTCCAATCCGTGATTCAAAGTGACCTGACACAAGAACAATGTCCTTTCATTATTTATCTTTTAACCCTGATATTAACTAAGAACTATTTTGTCTTTAATGAACAATTCTATTTGCAATTAACCGGAACCGCCATGGGGACGAATGTGGCCCCTACTTTTGCAAACCTATTCGTCGCCCATTTAGAAGAGTGTCTGATATATGTATCCCACCACTCCAGCCATGTGCTGGGGTGGTGGCGATATATTGATGATGTGTTTTTGATCTGGTCCGGGAGTGAACAAGAACTCCACGAGTTCCAACATAAAGTTCACGTTGACATATTCAGAAACATCAGTACAGTTCCTTGACACTCTAGTGAGTATACAAGATGACCACTTATACACTTCATTGTATGTAAAACCTACAGACTGTAACTCGATACTGTGCTTTAATAGTGGACACCCGAGATAAATGAATAAATCACTCCCTTTGAGTCAAATGACCCAGGCAAAGTACATTATCAGTAAACCGGAAGAGTTGGAACCTGCACTTGACAAGATGATCCATAATTTTGTCAATCGTGGATATCCTCGAAATTTGATATATCATAAAAAACAACAAATATTAACCAAAGATCATTGTTAACTGTACATATAACTAAAAAAGAAATGCAAAGAATTCCATTTGTCTCCACTTTTTCAGAAAGAAAATATACTAAGAAAGCATTAGCCGATACTGGGAAAAGGACAGGACAATATTTCAGAATTCAAAAACTTACCTTTAATATCTTACAGAAGATCCCGAAACCTGCGAGACAATTTGATCAATAATAATGTGTCCCTAAAGGGTGAAACAGAAGTATATCACCTTGTTTAAATTGCATTAATTGTACATCTATGCAGAAAGGCACAACTTTCACACACCCTTTTACCAATAGAGTATCAGTTGAAATTCGATTTAAATTGTAAATCTGACCATGTAATATATGTGTTATGGTGTCCATGCAAGCTGTTGTGGAAACCAACTGTGAACTTAGAACTAGATATAACCAACACAGATATAGTATTAGAAAAAAAAAACACTGACGAAGCGCATTGGCGTGAAACGTGCGTTGGGGTAGGTGCAGGTAACTACATGGTTCGGTTGTGGTAATATACACTTGTCCTTTTCTCTGACTATTGTTGCATTTGTACTCAGTTTATTGAGCTTCACTGCATTGTCTGCATCTCTTCATGTGAGTTCCTTGTTTATGCAACGATTTTCAGTGTTCTGTTCATCCAAATACCCCTCACTTTGAGCCTGTATGTTTCTGCCTTTTCTTCCAGCTGTGTACACTGTGCTTTTTAATTGCTATGACGCATTTTTTATATGATTCTCAATAAATAAACTTTTGTAATGTTTCATACATTCTTGTTGCTGACGCTTTTGTTGTTGGTGTTGGACTTGATGAATAAAGCCTAACATCACCTTTTTCATCTATATTGGAGTGCTGCTGTATTTTTGTAGTACTGTTGGGGGCCCCACCAGGGTCGGACCAGCTTGCAACCGGACACATAACAGAAGGAGTGCGGTTACTCCTAGAAGAATCTACTAGGTTGGTTGTTAGCTAGATAGGTAGGTAGGTGTCTAGGTAGATTGCTAGCTTGCTAAGTAGATAGCCATACAGGTAGGTAGTTAGGTTGCTAGGTAGATAGCTAGGTAGGTAGCAAGGTTGGTTGTTAGTAACATAGGTGGGGAGCTAGCTAGGTAACCAGGTAGGCAACTAGCTAGGTAAGTTGTTAGCTAGGAAGGCAGCCAGGTAGTTATGTTGCTAGGTAGGTAGCCAGGTAGTTAGGTTGCTAGGTAGATGCATAGCTAGGTATGTAGCTAGGTTGGTATTAAGATTGCGAGATAGCCAGGTAGGCAGGCAGGCAGCAGTCTTGCTACGTAGGTAGCCAGGTAGTTAGATAGCCAGGGAAGTAGGTAACCAGGTAGTTAGGTTGTTAGCTAGCTTTGTAGTTATTAACACTTATGAGGTTAAAATGGTGGGTCTCCTAGTAGATTAATAATATAGACACTGATTTGAATAGGGACCTTCCATATGATAAAACATACCTTTTATTACGTTCCAATAAAATATCGACTTACACTACAAAATATACAGGCCGCCACCGGTCACCTATGGATTAGCACACATTTATCTTATTGGCACTTGTGTATACGTAGTCTCTCAGGATAAATTCCATGTAAAATGCAAAAAAGAGTGTATAAAAACACACATGATATATACACAAAAAATTCCAACAGGAAGTGTGGTCCAGGTTTATCTTCTGTCATCAGTCAAAGTTGAGTTTGTTACATGACATAAATTCCTTTATGTATCAATATGTTCACATTTATGTCAGTGTTCACATGTAACTCTTTTATTCCCTGTATCTGACATTCATTCTGGGGTTGGTAACTAGCATTCACGTGTAGCTGTTAATTCTCCATGCCACTGTTCACACATATGTAAATTTTTTAGCTTGTGGATATTCTATTGCAAACAAACAATAAAACTCTCCGTAGTCACTGTGGCTAGTCCGATCTGTTAGCAGTCACCATGTTAGTTCCCATAAAAGAACAATATAAATACAGGAATACTGGACCAACCACAGTGACCAAGGAGAGTGTAATTTGTTTGCAATAGAATATCCACGGACTAAAAAACGTACATATGTGTGAACAGTGGCATGGAGAAAAACGGCTATATGTTAATGCTAGTTACCAACCCCAGAATGAATGTAGTCAGAAACAGTGAATAAACAGACTTACATGTGAACAGTGGCATAACTGAGAACATATTGATACATAAAGGAATTTATGTAATGGAACAAAAAAACTCAGCTTTGACCGATAGTGAGAACAGAATAGAAGATAAACCTGGACCATACCTCCTGTTGGAATTCTTTGTGTTTTTATACACTGTTTTTGAACTTTATATGGAGTTTATCCTGAGAGACTACTTATACTCAAGTGCAATATAATAAATGCGTGCTAAACCATAGGTGACCGATGACAGCCTGTTTATTTTGTAGTGTAAGTCAATATTTACTTGGAACTTAATAAAAGGTATATTTCATCATATGAAAGTTTCCTATTCAAATCAGTGTCTACAAGATAGGTAGGTTGGTTTTTAGCTAGCTAGGTAAAGCTGGCAGCTAGGTGGTTTGGTAGTTGGTAGCTAGGTAGATAGCATGTAGGCAAAGTCAGATAGTTAGGTAGCTAGGTAGATAACCAAGTCGGTAGATAGGTAGGTAAATAACCAGTTAAAAATGTATCAAGGTAGGTAGCTAGGTTGTTACCCAGGTAGGAAGTCAGGTAAATAGCCAGGTAGCTTGGTAGGTAGATAGGTAGCCAGTGAGGTAAGTAGCAATGTAGGTAGGTGTGTAGGTAGCCAGAATCAACTCTAAAGGATGCATCTGCCCCACTGCTTATATGGGTCTCCCGTACTCACTAGCTGAGTACCCGGCGTCGCCAGTTTTTCCTTCTTAATCCTTATTGAGGAGGAAAATAAACAAAGGAGGAAGCTTTTGACTTCATATCCCGTCCTCATATATTGTTGTCATATCCCAAATCTCGACCTCCTATCCCATCCTCCTTTCCCGTCCTCATATCTCATCCTCCTATTTCGACCTCCTATCCCGACCCGTAATATGTGTACCAGGTATTGAAATATCTCCAGCCGTACTGAAGTTATGTGGGAACATACATTTCCCATTGATTTGCATGGGACATTTAACAAAAACCCCGACCCTCACAAATAGGGATAGTTAAGGGTTAAATGAACTATCCTATATTTTAAGTGGACATATAAGTAACATGTGACCAAGTATTATCAAAATATCTCCAGCCGTTTGGAAGTTATGCAGTTACATATATTTCCCATTGACTTGCATGGGACTTTAAACATAAGCCCCGCCCCTGGTAAATGGGGGTGAGTAAGGGTTAAATCACCTATCCTTTGTTTGTTGTTGACATATAAGTAACATGTGTGCCAAATTTCATGTTAATATCTTTAGCCGTTTGAAAGTTTTTGTGGAACATACATACATACATACATATATACATACATACAAACACACACACGTTGAGTTTTATATATAAAGATGATGATTTGGTATCCTTTTGTTTGATCTTGATTTAGAAGTGGTTTCTTATCTGCCACATATGCATGCAGCTCTTCAATGTTGTAGTTCTTCTCTCTCATGTAGTCTGCATTCAGTACATCTTGTTGGCTTTGTACTGGTGCTTGCAGGCCTAACTGCACTAATCAATGCAGAGATAGACTTCAACAATGATGCCGGCTTTGAGAGGCGCAGATCACAGGACAATCAAGGTGGATAAAAGCAAGGGTAGTTTGTGCTCAAGGCTTACATTCAAGCTTGTGGTAGCGAGCGCTGAATACACAAATATGCAAACCATACATTGACTTACCAAGCGGTTAGAGTTGTTCCGTACTTGAGATTGCACCTACCTACAAACCTATGTACCTATATAAATAAGAATGACTGATGAAGCGGTTGAGTTGTGCCCATAACCGCGTATAAGGGCACGCCTATAGAGGGCAAAAATCAAGAAGTAGAATTAATAACAACATTCCTGACCATGATAACCAACACCACAACTAGTCCTATCTATCTCCCCTACTGTTCTTACTGGACTTAAGAAACCAGGAAGCTGTGCCTGCCGGCTAGCGACCACATGAGGCAGTAGCTGACACTGGGAAGATAGGTGGTGAAGCCTACTGCATCCGGCCTGGCACTGGAACAGGACCTGACTATGTGCTAGCTGATACGTTCATGTTGACATACTTACTGTGGTGATTTGCAGAAAGGGGAACCGATGAAGCTTGTCGGGCATAACCTGTCCTTCTGTCCCTGCTGATAAGTGGCAAAATCTACATTGTTAGTTAAGTGATGTGAAGAGATGACTGTACTGTACCGTGAGTCATATCCTAACCTTTCAACATACCGTCATGAACGAGGTCTCAGGAGTAATGATCTGCAGCGGACGACGGGCCTCCTCATCCTGATCATGCCTGCAGGCTCGGCAGAACTCAGTAAAAACTAAGCCTAAGGACTATCATGCCTGAAGACAGGCATCAACCGAGCCACTGTGTCCGCAGACGTGAATGACCTCTGCGTGACTATCGTACCTGTAGACTGACAGGTCTCACATACCCTTGTGCCTGTGGATGTGACAGGTCATTGCGTAACTGCTGTGCCTGGGATGGCAATCTGACTCGAACCTCGTACCTGTAGGCGAGACAGGTCTTTGAGTCTGCGGAAGAGATAGCTGATAGCATGGCGCTGACATTTGTTTAATTATTTTTTTTTTTTGGTAAAGCGGAAGTGAATGGCAGTTGAGTGCCTGACGTGATGTATGCGTGGAGACAAGAGATGAGACTAAGTGTATGCTATTGCGCTGAAGAGTCAGAACAGCATACACAGGGGCCACCAAAGAAGACGCGTCAGCCAGACGGATGACCCACTGCCTGTGTGTCGAGTCGTGTTGCACTGAAGCAGAGTCAGGAACAACAGACTTCACCAGGACCCCGACTGAAGCGAGTCAGGACTGAGGAATCTGGTGGGTGAGAGGATGCGCGAGGCTCTGAAGACGTATTGTAGCAGCGTCAGTGTGTGAAACGAGTAACTGTGGTAAGCAAACGAGGGTGGTGAAAGTAACATGGATCAGTGGGTGCGTGTGATGTGGAGTCATGTTGCACTGGAGCATGGTAAGGAACAACAGACTTCACCAGGACCCAGACTGAAGCGAGTCAGGACTGAGGAACCTAGTGGGTGAGAGGACGTGCGAGGCTCTGAAGGCGTGTCAGTAGCAGCGTCAGTGTGTGAAACGAGTAAGTGTGGTAAGCAACAAGAGTGGTGAAAGTAACATGGGTCAGTGGGTACGTGTGACGTGGAGTCATGTTGCACTGAAGCATAGTCAGGAACAACAGACATTCTCCTTTAATCCCCCGAGCTGAAAGCTGAAGAGGAAAGCCACTTGTGGGGCTTTGGTAACCAGTGGAAACAAAACAACGATCTGGGGAAAGAGTATGCAAGTATCGTTGGGCTGTCGCTAAGGAGACTGCGCAGGGGTGCCCTCTGTGCGGGGGCTTAGCGGCGAGGAGATAACCGTGCCCGCGCCCGCCCCCCCCCCAGGACTTACTATGGCAGCAGAGTACTGTGTGAAGGCCATGTATGTGTCCCCCCCCCCCCAAACCCCTATACGACCCACCTAAGGCCTGACTCTAAGGGAACGTGGTATGTGTGGCTGTGCTTATACGTTTTTTTTTCTAAGTGTAAGATCTGATAGGAGTCTATAACCCCGGTTACTCGGTGTGACCCCCTGTGGGCATGGCATGTGGGGGGTATGTCAGCCCTCTGTGTTTCGTGATGTCGTAGCTCTGAGGAAATGTCAGTAATAGCATCTGCGCAGTGCTGCCCCCTGCAGGCGTGGCAGGTATCACGGGGAAACAACCACCTATGTGTCGTAAAGTTGTTAATCAGAAGTCATGTCAGTGACAACAATATAAATAGCGCGTCTCCCTGCAGAACGTGGCGGGTAAAGTGGGTGAACACCACTTGTGTCGTGGTATGGATGTGCAAAACAGCATGTCAGCGGCCACCGTCAGTGCATGCTGTATGACAGTTAGAAGGTAGCAGGTGAGCGTATGACAGATACAGGTGCTTGATCTGTGACTGAACAGTTACTATGGTAACTTGCCTAAGGAATATCAGCTGCAGGGACCAGTAGCCGGTACCGACGTGTGTGCAGAGTAACTGTATGTGATTGTACCGTACAACCTGAGAATATCTGAACTGTATGAAGCTACGAGTGTGTGGATAGTGTATGCCGTGTAAGGTTGCGCGTATGAGCAGTACTACCTATGAGCATGTGTGCGGTAACACAGTGAGGAGCAGGATACGACGACAGTTATGAGCGTACGTTCAGAGCAACCCGTGTGCGCACATGTATGAATGCAGCGGCACACGTGAGTGCCGTATGACCGAGTGCAGCAAGGAACTGTACCCACTGCATGGGAACTATTATCGTGTGGACTGTACCTAATACTATAGCTGTCTCACTGAATATAACATTGAGGGCGTGTGTGCTGTATGCGACAATGGGACTGTACTCCCTGTGTGTGCCTGTATGAGCGTGTGTAATGTGTGTGATACTATAAGTGTACCCACTGTGTGCAACACTGAGCGTGTGTGTGGAATGCAAACAGCAACTGCGCTACTGCAAATGACAGCAAGAGCGCACGTGCTGAACATGATACCACAGCTGTAGCCACTGTGTGTGATGCTGTGAGGGTGTATCCGGTACCATGATGTACCTGTACTAGCTGAATGTGACCCTGAACATGTGTGTACTGTAACAACGTGCTGTACCCACTGGAACACTATGAAGTGTGTGCTCTATACAACACTAACTGTATGCCCTGCGTGTGCCACTAAGAGCGCCTGTTATGCAGGATGAAAGAATGTTTGTACGCAGTGTAAATGCTTGAGCGTGTGTGCAGTATAAAACGATGGGCGGTATGGTACTGGCGTGACGTTAGAGCAGGAATGTTATGGGTGCATGTACCGTATACGTGTTGCGCGCAGTGTGAAACCATGAGTGTGTGTATCGTGTGAAGTTATGTTAAATATATTCTATAGGTGACTACATGGTGTAAGTGCTATGAACCTTTGTATGCAGTGTGATGCTATGAAACATGTGTACATGTTGAGTTATGTGTGGTATAGAACTACTATGACGTAGAGCAGTAGATGCTGTGAGTGTATGAACCGTACACATGTTTGCAGTGTGGGATGAACGGGCGTGGGAAGCGTATAAGCTGCATGTGGTATGGATGTTATGAGTGACTACATGGCACGAAGCTGAGTGTGGCTACTTGGTATGAAGCTGAGTGGCTGTACGGTATGAATGCTAGGTGACTGTACGGTATAAATGCTGAGTGACTGTACAGTATGGCTGCTAAGTGACTGTGCGGTATTAATGCTAAGTGACTGTACGGTATGAATGCTGAGTGACTGTACTGTGTGAATGCTGAGTGACTGTACTGTATAAATGCTGAGTGACTGTACTGTATAAATGATGAGTGACTGTGCTGTATGAATGCTGAGTGACTGTACTGTATGAATGCTGAGTGACTGTACTGTATAAATGCTGAGTGACTGTGCTATATGAATGCTGAGTGACTGTGCTGTATGAATGCTGAGTGACTGTACTGTATAAATGCTGAGTGACTGTACTGTATAAATGCTGAGTGACTGTGCTGTATGAATGCTGAGTGACCGTACTGTATAAATGCTGAGTGACTGTACTGTATAAATGCTGAGTGACTGTGCTGTATGAATGCTGAGTAACTGTGCTGTATGAATGCTGAGTGACTGTACTGTATGAATGCTCAGTGACTGTACTGTATAAATGCTGAGTGACTGTGCTGTATGAATGCTGAGTGACTGTGCTGTATGAATGCTGAGTGACTGTACTGTATGAATGCTGAGTGACTGTACTGTATAAATGCTGAGTGACTGTGCTGTATGAATGCTGAGTGACTGGGCTGTATGAATGCTGAGTGACTGTACTGTATAAATACTGAGTGACTGTACTGTATAAATACTGAGTGACTAATGGATGCTGATATGGGGATAGATTTATTATGTTTCTGTTTAACGTTACATTCCATTCAAACTGCTATTTGACAGATATATCTGTCACAAACCAGGTCCCCGCAGACCGTGTAAGGGACCGGTCTGGATTAACCAGTGGCCGGGCCACAGCGGCTCTGCCCCCTCCAGCCCAGTGGGAGGCGGGCAGAAGGGTGATGGCCGGGACCAACGCGGTCAGCCCGCTCAGCCGGAGCCGATGCAATGCACCGGGGGTAGCTCGGGCTGATCTAGGACCGCTGATAGGTAAGCCCTCCCCCCCCCCCCCCCGCACCACGCGGCCTGGCGGCCGCAGGAGCCAGTGCCCACAGCTGCGGCAGGGCCTACTGCCCAAGCTGGTTACGGGGAGAACGTCGCCCCCCCGCACACCCCGCGGCCCGGCTGCGTCACCCCCGGAAACCGGGAGGGACGCCGGGCACGTCGCCCGGCCACGGGGAGCGAGAGGGGGGGGCCCCCGCAAAATTACCGAGCAGGGGAAACGGCTTGGTCCGTTGGAGGCTGGAGTGCGGATGCCCCCGCGCAGCCCCGGTGTTGCTGCAGCTGGGGGAAGGGGGCAGCGGGAAGGGTGCTGGGCGCGCTGAATGGGGCATCAGTGAGCCGCCCCAGAGCGGAGGAGCCCAGAGCGGGGGAAGCTAGGGCAGGGAAGTTCCGGTCCGCCACCCGTAGCCCCGAAACCCCGACGAGCAGCGCAATGGAGGAAAGAGGGGATAGTCACAGGCTGGGAATTACCATACCGGAACGAAACTCTGCCCCCCCCCCCCCCCCGCACACAACTCTCCTCCTCCTGGTTGCCTGGAACCACGTACGCCCCGCCCGTCTGTAGCGGGGGCGTTTTATAGTGGTGCCTTCTGCATGGCCCCGCCTGTAGGTGCGGGGGGGGGGGGGAATTCACGCCCCCTCGCACAAACACAGCCAAAAAGGCTTCCTACTTATTTACCCTTGCTTTTATCCACCTTGATTGTCCTGTGATCTGCGCCTCTCAAAGCCAGCAACCTTGTTGAAGTCTATCTCTGCATTGCCTCTTGCTCAGCTGGCTTGGCTGCGGACACTTTATGTGCTCACCATTGTTGTGTATGGGGGTACACAACAACATCAGGTGAGCCTCCTTATCAGTATACACTATTCCACCTCACAGGTCTCTCTCTTATTACACCATGGAGCGCTGTATCCTTTGTCTTTTCTAGTAACTGCACTAATGTCTTATTGATCATGGCAATACCTCTAAAATTATTAACGCACTGTTGAATATCTCGGGGAAAAAAAGTAATTTCCAATTTTGGGTTTTCCCTCTGGGTTTTGGCAAGTATATCCTCACTTAGTGCTTCCTTATACTTCTCCCATAAAGTGTTTGGATTTGATGGACTGCATGTTGTTAGTGTTACGCCGAGCGCTCTAAGATTTAAAGGGTCAGTGCACCAATGATTGGTGCCTGGCCCAATCAGCCTAATCAGCTTCCACCTGCTCCCTGGCTATATTACCTCACTTCCCCTGCATTCCCGTGCCGGATCTTGTTGCCATTGTGCCAGTGAAAGCATTTCCTTGTGTGTTCCTAGCCTGTGTTCCAGACCTCCTGCCGTTGCCCCTGACTACGATCCTTGCTGCCTGCCCTGACCTTCTGCAACGTCCGACCCTGCTCTTGTCTACTCCCTTGTACTGCGCTTATCTCAGCAGTCAAAGAGGTTGAGCCGTTGCCGGTGGATACGACCTGGTTGCTACCGCCGCTGCAAGACCATCCCGCTTTGCGGCGGGCTCTGGTGAATACCAGTAGCAACTTAGAACCGGTCCACCGACACAGTCCACGCCAATCCCTCTCTGGCACAGAGGATCCACCTCCAGCCAGCCGAATCGTGACAGTTTCTGATTTGGTCTGGTTAAGAAATTAATTCGGCTTCTCTCAATGTATTATCCCAGTGTTAGTCTCCTTCAAGCAAACCAAGCTTCTGACAGGCTTCTCTGTATGTTTGGCACACCTCGCCATTTATTGTTCTCAGTGCTGAGAAAGAAGTTGGTCCTCAAACTGTATGAAGAAGCATTCTTAGAAAAAAAACATTCAGCATTGTTGGGGTGAACTGTATACACTCTACCCAAAGCATCACTTTCAACTATATTGTGTCCAGGGAGGTGCTGTCCAACTTTTCTTCTACAGAAAACTTTCCTTGGGGCATTCCAAGTATAGTATCGAGGAACCTCAGGATAAAGCAATGTTCTTGCAAAAGGATCCTCTTGGCATAGTTTTAAGAATGCTGTTAAAGTTGTGTTTGGTGGCTGTTCAACTACTCTAGGAGCACTCTCCGTTGTGAAATGAACTCTCTGACCGTTTTCTAAATGAACACTCAGGTGAACAACTGTAGGGTGTCTCTCATGAATTGGAAACCCTAGGATCAGCCACACTGCTTCGCTGCTGCTTATGTATCTACCCAACTGATACTGGATTACTTCATTGTTTGTCTTTTCATTGTTTAGGCTAAACACAGCCATATCACTGCCTTTGTTTACATACTTTTACACATACTTGATTGATTTTACACTATTGCACTACTCAACGTTAATGTGTGCCTGGAACATTTTGGAAAGCAGGGGTGAAAATGGCACAACCCACCTGTTGTCTATTTCTGTGCCATGTAACTTTACTTTCGCCGTGAACCCTCCATCTTGTGGAGCTCGTCGTCTATATCAAGGATAACCGTCATCTCCAGTTTGTATTTCTTTAATCAATTCCCTTGGGTATCTCTTGCTGCACTTTCCATCCTTCATACATGGGGAATTGGGGTTTATATTTCCACAGGGTCCATGGATCATATTTTTAGTTACCACTGCATAAAGATTGGGATCCTCTCTTGGGTCTGGGAGTTCAGCAGATATAACCAAATCTATTTGTGTGGGCTGGATTTTGCCTGCCAACCAGATTAAATTTTGTGAGTGTGGAAATCCTCGCTTTTGATATTCAATTGTATGCATCCAGCATCTTGGTGGTCCAAAGACATGGGCCTTTGTTATAAGTTCGATCAATGTTAACTGTTTCTGTCTGAAGACTCTTGCAATTAAGTTGTGGCGGTCACTGGGTACTTGACCGTTTTTGAGCATTTCCTTTATCTCAGTCCAACCTGGATTGCATGTAAAGGTGATAAATAAATCTGGTCTACCATATGTCCTCACATATGTCATAGCATCTTGAGTATATTCATGCATGTGTCTTGGACTGCCTGTAAACGTTGCTGGTAGTATAACTAAGCTCCCAATGTCTTCAACGTTAGCGTAATTTGCCACAGCGTCTCTTAGGTGAATAGGTGAATATATTCTTCTACTCTTAGTTTACTCTGATTTAAACAAATAAATAGAAGACGCTCACTTTCAATTTTCGAGTACATGTCAACGATAAACTGATGAAACAACCGCCTACAGTTTAATATGTGGTTCTGTTCATTTTCTCGAACCATTAGCCTGTATGCATAGAAATCCATTGCTGAAACCTTTTTCCTGGTTGTTTCACCTGTTGCTGGGTTGACCTGCCTTATATGAAAGTGATACCCATCATCCCCTCTGGGAAATATCACTGGGTACTGTAGAGCATCATAAGATCGATGTGTTTCTGAAATACACTGCAATCACTCACCTCGTCGCTGAATTATAATATCTCGTTTATCAAATTTGTTGCCTGATATAACGACTGCTACTTCATCTACTTGAGGAGCATTGAAGCGTTGCTCGTGTTCTCCTGCTGGTATTCGGTCTGCTCTACTAACTACTTTACATTCATCTGTTGGCATACGTTCCAATGCGGTTTTTAATGTTTTAATTAGACAATTGTGCTCATGAAACATTCTTTGTAAGTTTAATACAATCTGACGCCTTGTTTCCAAAATGTAGTCATATCGTTGGTCGGCCTCCAATTACTCGTCTCCCATAAAATATAGTTGTAGGAATTTGGGGGCTTGGTCAGGCAAAGGAAGCAATGATCCAGCCTTGTGGTAAATCTGACCTTGCACAGTGAATGTTGATGAAAAGCCAGGATGTTCAATGTAGCACCAAAAGATGTCATTTGAAAACATGAATTGTTCTTCAGATGTTATTGAGAAAATGCTTTGATTCAAATGTATCTCCTGATGTGTAAGACAAAAGTTCATCTGGTGGTGATTCCAATTGAGATAGTTTCACTTTCCCTTTTTTGCAGCACATTCCAGGTGACTCTGATTTGAATTTCTTGGCTTGACAGACATTACAAATTATGTCAATTTTTCCAATGGTAACACTGGCATGTTGTGAGTACACCTTTTGTCGGTCGTAGTTAAATCCTTCAAACAGTAAGCCAAAATGCTCTGCAGCCCTTGTCATTGTGGCTCACCTTCTCTTATCCTGAAGTCGCATTTCACGCTGTTGCTCGGTTTCTGAAGCTCTAGAAGTAGTAGCTCTCTCCCTCTTATCCAGAAATTGCATTTCATGCTGTTGCTCGGTTTCTGAAGCTCTAGAAATAGTAGCTCTCTCCCTCATATCCAGAAATCGTATTTCAAGCTGTTGCTTGGTTTCTGAAGCTCTAGAAGTAGTAGCTCTCTCCCTCTTATCCTGAAGTCGAGTGTCATGCTGTTGTTCGGTTTCTGAAGCTCTTGAAGCTTGCGCTCTATTTTGCATTGTTTTGAGTCTTGCTCCTCAGGAGCTTCTAGCCTACGCTGTATTTATTTATTTATTTATTTTGCCTTTGATTGCACTTGGCCTATAGCTTTGCATTTTCTTTGAGGCATTTTCACACTTTAACCCCTTAAGGACCGGGGGGTTTTCCGTTTTTGCACTTTCGTTTTTTGCTCCTTGCCTTTAAAAAATCATAACTCTTTCAATTTTGCACCTAAAAATCCATATGATTGCTTTTTTTTGCGCCACCAATTCTACTTTGTAATGACGTCAGTCATTTTGCCCAAAAATCTACGGTGAAACGGCCAAAAA
Organism: Hyla sarda; assembly: GCF_029499605.1. Taxonomy (NCBI): domain Eukaryota; kingdom Metazoa; phylum Chordata; class Amphibia; order Anura; family Hylidae; genus Hyla; species Hyla sarda. The sequence continues at coordinate 310,004,178 of NC_079190.1, read as the reverse complement.
AATCATTGTGCAACAAAATTGAAAAAAACAACCGTTTTGTAACTTTTGGGGGCTTCCGTTTCCACGTAGTACATTTTTCGGTAAAAATGACACCTTATCTTTATTCTGTAGGTCCATACGATTAAAATGATACCCTAGGTTTGATTTTGTCGTACTTCTGGAAAAAATCATAACTACATACAGGAAAATTAATATGTTTAAAATTGTCATCTTCTGACCCCTATAACTTTTTTATTTTTCCGCGTATTGGGCGTTATGAGGGCTAATTTTTTGAGCCGTGATCTGAAGTTTTTAACGGTACCATTTTTATCTTGATAGGATTTATTGATCGCTTTTTATTCATTTTTTCATGATATAAAAAGTGACCAAAAATGCACTATTTTGGAGTTTGGAATTTTTTTGCGCGTACGCCATTGACCGTGCGGTTTAATTACCAAGATATTTTTATAATTCGGACATTTCCACACGCGGTGATACCATATATGTTTATTTTTATTTACATTGTGTGTTTTTTTTTTAATGGGATAAGGGGGGTGATTCAAACTTTTAATAGGGGAGGGGTTCAATTCTTTTTATTCACTTTTTTTTCACTTTTTTTTTTTGCAATGTTATAGCTCCCATAGGGACCTATAACACTGCACACACTGATCTTTCACATTTATCACTGGTTTCTCATAAGAAACCAGTGATCGATGATTCTGCCGCTTGAGTGCTCATGCCTGGATCTCAGGCACTGAGCAGTCATTCGGCAATCGGACAGCGAGGAGATAGGTAGGGACCCTCCGGCTGTCCTGCAAGCTGTTCGGGATGCCGCGATTTCACCCCGGCTATCCCGAACAGCCCACTGAACTAACCGGCGGTTTTTACTTTCACTTTTAGCCGCGTCGCTCAGCTTTGAGCGCGATCAGTGCCGCGCGCTATTAGCGGCCGGGTCCCGGCTTCACTATGACGCCGGGCCCGCCGTGATATGATGCGGGGTCACCGTGGGATCCCGCGTTATATCACGGGAGCGGGACCAAGGATGTACTCATACGTCCTTGGTCCTTAAGGGGTTAAAATAATCCACAAACAAAAATGTTAATAAACTTGCAAGTCACAATTGAAATGTACTCTATCACATTTTTCAACATAAAATTTAAAAAGTTACTGAGGTAGCCTTCATAAAAAAGGGCAGAACATAGAAGGGGTGTGGCTTGTGGGAGAGGTGTGGTGAGGGCATGTTTATTGGCGTGAGCATGGTTTGCAAGCCAGCCCACATACTGACCTGAAGATGTGATGACATCAGTAGGTGTGACTGAACTGTGATGAAGAGATTGTGGTTGAAGGACATGTGATGACATCAGTAGGTCTGGCTAAGCTGTGATGAAGAGATTGTGGTAAAAAGACCTGTGATGACATCAGTAGGTGTGTCTGAACTGTGATGAAGAGATTGTGGTTGAAGGCCTGTGATGACATCAGTAGGTGTGGCTAAGCTGTGATGAAGAGATTGTGGTAAAAGGACCTGTGATGACATCAGTAGGTGTGGCTAAACTGTGATGAAGAGATTGTGATAAAAGGAACTGTGAGGACATCAGTAGGTGTGGCTAAGCTGTGATGAAGAGAATGTGGTAAAAGGACCTGTGATGACATCAGTAGGTGTGGCTAAGCTATGATGAAGAGATTGTGGATGAAGAGCCTGTGATGACATCAGTAGGTGTGTCTGAGCTGTGATGCAGAGATTGTGCTACAGGACCTCTGAACATAGCCCTAAGATTGCAAGGGGCATGGTTTGCAATTTGGACTGATGCATTCAGAGCAGAACATGCGGAGTAAGGTTGAGCTGAGTTGTGATTAAGAGATCACCTATGACGCAGGTGCATCGAGCGAAAATGGTGATTTTGGCATGAGCTGGAATGAGAATACAGTCAAAAAAAGAAGGGGTATGGTTTGTGGTAGGGGAATGGCTTGTGGGAGGGGTGTGACTTGCAAGCTGGATAGACACACTCACCAGTAGATGCAGAGATTGGAGTAAGGTAACGGAAGTTCAATATACTTGCATGGGGCCGTCCTCATATCCCAACCTTATATCCCGACCTCATATCCCATCCTCATACCCCGTCCTCATACCCTGTCCTCATATCCCGTCCTTATGTCCCATTCTCATATCCTGACCTTATGTCCCAACTTCATATCCCATCCTCATATGCTGTCCTCATATCCCTTCCTCATGTCCCATCCTCATATCCCTTCCTTATGTCCCATCCTCATATCCTGTCCTCATATCCCATCCTCATATCCTGTCCTCAGGTGGGACTGATTTGTGATGAAGATATTGTAAGCAGAAAATAGAAGGGGACGTGGCTTAGTGGGACTGGACCTGATTTGCAAGCCAGACCAATGCACAAAAAGGGTAAAGAATAAAAGGGGTGGGGCTTAAACAGTGGGCATGTTTTTGTGAGATGGGGTGTGGCGACCTCCTATCCCGTCCTCCTATCCCGTTCTCCTATCCTGACCTCCTATCCCGTCCTCCTATCCCGACATCCTATCCCGACCTCCTATCCCGACCCGTAATATTTGTACCAGGTATTGAAATATCTCCAGCCGTACAGAAGTTATGTGGGAACATACATTTCCCATTGATTTGCCTGATAAATTTAGGCCTCTGCCACTCCTCTGTGCACGGCCTGGCACTTCTCTGCTTCACATACTTGTAGAACAGTGTATTTTACTTTTTATAGAGCAATAAAGATATCTTAAATTATCACTGTAAAAAATATATACCTTATGGGAATAAAAGGGTCAGAAATAAAAGAAAACCAATATGGATGAATAAAAACATTAAAGGGGCAATAAAGGACAAAAATAAAGCATTTAAAATACTAAAACAGGACAGCAGTGAAGAAGCATTAAAAAGCTATAGAGAAAAATGTAAAATATGTAAAAAGCAGATAAAACCCACAAAAATAGAGACAGAAAGACTCATTGCCAAAGAGAGTAAAACTAACCCCAAAATGTTCTTTAACTATATAAATAGCAAAAAGGTCGAAAATGAAAGTGTGGGCTACCCCGGGCACGTTTGGCTTCAGACATGAATGATGAGGAAGAAATTATAAACGGGGATCAGGAAAAAGCAAATATATTAACCTCTCAAGGACGTAGGGCGTACCTGTACGCCCTACGCTCGGTCCCGTTGTTTAAAACGGGGTCACTCCGTGACCCCACATCACACTGGGTCGGTCCCGACTGCTAGTCATAGCGGGACCCTGGGCTAACAGTGCGCGGCATTGATCGTTGTGCCGCGCGCTGTTAACCCTTCAGACGCGGCGATCAAAGTTGACCGCAGAGTTTGAAAATGAGAGTAAACGCTTCCCAGCAGCTCAGTTGGGCTGATCGGGACATCGCAATAAAATCGCGATGTCCCGATCGGCTAGGACGCAAGCGAGGTCCCCTTACCTGTCTCTGCGGCGTCCGATCCGGGTTTGATTGCTTCAAGCTCCAGTACAGGTCACCTGTCTAACCCAGGAAGAAGTACAGTGCCACCTACAAAAGAATCAAAACAGACAAATCACCAGGTCCAGATGGCATTCACCCCCGTGTTCTAAATGAATTAAATAATGTTACAGACAGACCCCTATTTTCAATATTCCATGACTCTATAGTAACAGGGACTGTACCCCAGGACTGGCGCATAGCAAATGTGGTACCAATATTTAAAAAGGGAACAAAAGGTGACCCAGGGAATTATAGGCCTGTTAGTTCAACCTCCGTTGTATGTAAATTGTTTGAGGGTTTTCTAAGAGGTGCTATTTTGGAGTATCTTAATAAAAAGAAGCGTATGACCCCATATCAGCATGGCTTTATGAGGGATCTGTATTATCAAACTAACCTGATCAGCTTTTATGAGGAGGTGAGCTCCAGACTGGACCAGGGGCAATCACTGGATGTCGTATATCTGGATTTTTCCAAGGCATTTGATATGGTGCCTCATAAAAGGTTGGTGCATAAAATGAGAAGGATGGGGCTGGGGGAGAATGTGTGTAAGTGGGTAAGTAACTGGCTCAGTGATAGGAAACAGAGGGTGGTTATTAATGGTACTTATTCTGATTGGTTGACTGTTACTAGTGGGGTACCACAGGGGTCCGTCTTGGGTCCTATTCTGTTTAATATATTTATTAATGACCTTGTAGAGGGGTTGAATAGTAAAGTAACAATCTTTGCAGATGATACTAAACTCTGTAAAGCGGTAAACACTATAGTGGACAGTGCACTGTTACAAATGGATCTGGATAGGTTGGAGGTTTGGGCTGGGAAGTGGCAAATGAGGTTCAACATTGACAAATGTAAGGTAATGCACATGGGGAGGAAAAATCCGGGCTGGGATTGTGTATTAAATGGGAGGACTGACATGGAAAAAGACTCAGGAGTCTTAGTTAACAGTAAATTTAGCTGTAGTGACCAGTGTCAGGCAGCTTCTGCCAAGGCTAATAAAATCATGGGGTGCATCAATAGGGGCATAGATGCCCACGACAAGGAAATAATTCTTCTGCTGTACAAATCACTAGTCAGACCACACATGGAATACTGTGTACAGTACTGGGCACCAGTGTACAAGAAAGATGTAGTGGAGCTGGAAAGGGTTCAAAGACGGGCAACCAGAGTAATGCGGGGAATGGGAGGACTACAGTACCCAGAAAGTTTGTCAATGAAACAAAAAAAACTTTATTGGTAAAAAAAAAAAAAAAAAAATTACCTGCGCATGCACCGGAAGAGGCCGCAGATTCGTCGCTGAGCCACGGAAGAAACAGGAAGAAAAGATTTGCCTCGGACGTCAGAAGATAGGAAGGACAGAAGCAAGAACACACCCCCCGACATCCCACTTACCGAATACAACATGGCAGAGGCCGAGGTTACACAGCAAGCCGCTGGAAGAAAAAGGTGCCAGCTTCCGGATCTTCACAAAAGGTAAGAAAATACATATATACATAATCACAACACACATAAAAAAAAACACATACATATACACACATAGCACACAAACATAATAACAAAAAACAGTATAAACAAGGGAGAACACCTTTAAGCCAGGCCTGGGCCATCTGGCTGGCATCATTTTAATCAAATAATTTTTTTTAACTTCCTGCTGTCCACAGTCTACTACAACTCTTACCAGTCTGCCTCCTACTACTGTACTCTGGCAACTACAAGTCAGTCCCTTTAGTTCGCCATCACCCTTGCTCAGGGTGGGACAATCCATGCAGTTGTCTGTGTGCAGCACAATCTATGCTGTGCCGAATCTGACTAACTCCAGCCAGACCTGAGCCACCTGTCAAAATTTGAAAAAACTAAATTTTTTAACCTCCTGCTGTTCAAAGGCTACTACAACCCTTACCAGTCCACCTCCTGCAGTACTCTGGTAACTATCGGTCCCTCTAGTCCGCCATCACCCTTGCTGCTCCTACTTTCAGCCAGGCCTGTAAAAATTTGAAACACCTCATTTTTTAAACCCCTTAAAAGGGTACTCTTGGGTGGAAAACTTTTTTTTTTTTTTTTTTTCATAAACTGGTGCCAGAAAGTTAAACAGATTTGTAAATTAATCCAATTTAAAAATCTTAATTCTTCCATTAATTATTAGCAGCTGTATACTACAGAGGAAATTATTTTCTTTTTGGATTTCTTTTCTGTCACAACCACAGAGCGCTCACTGGAAATGGTCAAGTGTAGGGTAGGGGCCATTCCCCATAATCCAAGCAGTCTTTTGTTGGCCTTAAAGGGGTATTTCAGTATTTTTTATTTTATTTGACTATGCTACAGGGGTTGTAAAGTTAGTTTAGTTCATAACATAGTGTCTGTACCTGTGTGTTACGGTTTTCTCACAATTCTTCTGTGATTTTCACTCCAATATTTATTTTTAACAGCAAACAAAATGACAGTTGTCTCAGATTTCTCCCAGTCTGCAATGCGGTCGAGACCTGACTCAATAGTCAGCTGATGACAGGGAGCTTGTCTGCTTCAATGGGTGGAGGGATCGCTTGGTGGGAGACAGATCAATCTGCCACAGCCGTAGGCACCCTGATTGAAAACCACAGTTTTTCTGAATGGATGCAGCTCGTTTACTGTATGTTTCAATGGGTGGGGTGGCTGATGTGTGGGAGGTAGGAACGTGGAATTGTGGGATTTGTAGTAAAAAAAAAAAAAAGTCAAACAGGAAATACCAGTTCACAAACAGCTAGCCACAGTGTTATGGTAATCTCACCACATTTAACTGTCTTCCTTGCTTAGCAAACTAAAAAGCTGTTGCTTCACCCACAAAAGGAAAGATTTTTGAAACCCTTGAAAAAATCCATGCCATCTTCTTTGTTTGGCAGACTAAAAAGCTGTTGCTACTCCCAAAAAGGGAAGATTTTTGGAACTCTTGAAAAAATCCATGCCATCTTCTTTGCTTGGCAGACAAAAAGCTGCACATTTAAAAAAAAATAAAAAAAAAAACAACTTCATTACTGTCTAGTGTGACTTCAGGTAGAAGTTTTAATTTTGAAAAAAAACAAAAAACAGTTTTACTATAAAGAGGGTCGTAATTTTCAAGTAAACACTTCCCTAAAGGGCGACTGTTAAGGTTTTTTTTTTAAAACTATAACAATTTAAAAACTCAACTTCATTAAACAATTTTTTTTTATACTTTTGTCAGGTTCTTTAGACAGCATCACCAATCCTGGTTGCTACTAACAAAAGGGCTTATCACCAAGCCTGTTGCTACTCCCAAAAAAGGCTTAATTTTAGAAAGCTTGGAGAAAGTTTCTGTGTCTTCATCTATCAACAACCAAGGATACTTTATTCCACTTTTAGCGTATTTAAGCCTAAAAAAATCTGCAAATGTATTAAAGAAGCTGTTAGTTACCAGCTTCTGGGTAGCAAAGGTTGGGTACCACAGGGGTCAGTACTGGGTCCACTTCTTTTCAATATGTTTATTAAATTCTATACTTGCAGATGACACCAAACTAGGTAGGGTGATCACCACAGAGGACGATGACATAATATTACAGAGGGATCTGGGGAATCTGGAGGCTTTGGCACAGGCATGATAAATTAAGTTTCATCTGAAGAAATGTAAGTTTATGCACTTGGGCCATAAAAACTAAATGTACAATTATGTGCTAAATAATAAGACATTAGGTAAAACTTCTACTGAAAAAGACTTGGGGTACTGGTGGTCAGTAAACTTTACTTTAGCAATCAGTGCCAGGTAGTGGCTGCCAAGGCTAACAAAGTCATAGGGTGTATCAAGAGAGGCATAGAGGCACGTGACATGGACATAGTTTTGGGGAGGTGGGGAATTTGACTGGGGCGGTACACCTGTCAAACCGTAACACAAACTCTGGGATGACAGAAACCTGCGTGCAGTAGAAGGGCTTGTTACGATTCGGCAGGCTGGATGTGGATCCTCTGTGTCAGCGAGGGATTGGCGTGGACCGTACCGGTGGACCGGTTCTAGGTTGCTACTGGTATTCACCAGAGCCCGCCGCAAAGCGGGATGGACTTGCTGCGGCGGTAGCAACCAGGTCGTATCCACCGGCAACGGCTCAACCTCGCTGACTGCTGAGAAGGCGTAGGACAGAAGGACTAGACAGAGGCGAGGTCAGACGTAGCAGAAGGTCAGGGCAGGCGGCAAGGTTCGTAGTCAATGGTGATAGCAAGAGGTCTGGAACACTGGTATGGCAAACACAGTAAACGCTTTCTCTAGGCACAACAAGATCCGGCAAAGCAGGGAAGGGGAAGTGAGGTTATATGGACGTGGAGCAGGTGGAAGCTAATTAGACTGATTGGGCCAGGCACCAATCATTGGTGCACTGGCCCTTTAAATCTTAGAGAGCTGGCGCGCGCGTGCCCTAAGAAGCGGAGCCGCGCGCGCCAGGACGTGACAGCCAGGGACTGGGACAGGTGAGTAGCTTGGGATGCGATTCGCGAGCGGGGCGCGTCCCGCTATGCGATTCGCATCCCCGCCGGCAGTGTCGGTGCATCGCTCCCGGTCAGCGGATCTGACCGGGGCGCTGCAGAGAGGGGAACGCCGCCTGCTCCTCCCCGGAGCGCTCGGCGTAACAGTACCCCCCCCCTTAGGTCTCCCCCTCTTTTTGTCCGCTTGTCGCTTCACATGGGACGAGGCCATTGGGAGCGATTCTTGAGTTTCTTTCTGGAAGACAGAGAAGACCTGGGTAAACTCATCAATGGCAGGCAGTCCAGAAGAAGTGGGAATGGGGAGGGGGGCAGAGGGTGAAGCTTGCCACTGGGCAGAGTGTTACCAGGAAGGGGGCTATGAGGAGGCAAAATCTCTGCTGGTTTTTTGCAAAAAACCTCGGCATAGTCCTGATAGGCCTTGGGGAGACCTGGTATAGGAGGAGACACTGAGGTTTGACTGACGGGACTGGGAGCAGACGTGAGGCATTTTTTGTGGCAAGAAGCACCCCAGCTCTTGATCTCCCCGGTGGTCCAGTCAAGGGTAGGAGAATGGCGTTGGAGCCATGGCAGACCAAGGAGGACTTCAGAGGTGCAGTTGGGCAGAACAAAAAATTAAATTTTTTCGTGATGCAGTCCAATGCTCATGAGCAGGGGTTCTGTGCGGTAACGCACAGTGCAGTCCAATCTTACTCCGTTGACCGAGGAAATGTAGAGCGGCTTGACAAGAGGGGTCACAGGGATGTTGAACTTATTAACAAAAGAGGCCAAAATAAAATTTCCCGCAGAACCAGAGTCCAAGAAGGCCACAGATGAGAAGGAGGAGTTGGCAGAAGGAGAAATCCGTACGGGCACAGTGAGACGTGGAGAAGCAGACTTCAGACCAAGAGACGCCACTCCCACGAGAGCTGGGTGCGTGCGTGCGTTTCCCAGACGTGGAGGACGAATAGGGCAGTCCACTAGGAAATGTTCGGTAGTAGCGCAGTACAGACATACATTTTTATCCCTGCGGCGAGTCCTCTCTTCATGGGTCAGGCGAGACCGATCCACTTGCATAGCCTCCTCAGCGGGAGACACAGGGGTAGTTTGCAAAGGATATTGGGAGAGAGGTGCCCAGAGATCAAGGTCTTTTTCCTGGCGGAGCTCCTGGTGTCTTTCAGAAAAACGCATGTCAATGCGGGTGGCCAAATGGATAAGTTCATGCAGGTTGGCAGGAATTTCTCGTGCGGCCAGCACATCCTTGATGTTACTGGATAGGCCTTTTTTAAAGGTCGTGCAGAGGGCCTCGTTGTTCCAAGATAATTCAGAGGCGAGGGTCCGAAATTGGATGGCGTATTTGCCTACAGAAGAATTTCCTTGGACCAGGTTCAGCAAGGCTGTTTCGGCAGAAGAGGCTCGGGCTGGTTCCTCGAAGACACTACGAACCTCAGCGAAGAAGGTCTGAACAGTGGCAGTGACAGGATCGTTGTAGCCCCAGAGCGGTGTGGCCCATGACAAGGCCTTCCCAGACAGGAGACTAACCACGAAAGCCACCTTTGACTGTTCTGTGGGAAATTGGTCCGACAACATCTCCAAATGTAGGGAACATTGAGACAGGAAACCTCTGCAGAGTTTAGAGTCCCCATCATATTTGTCCGGCAGGGACAAACGGAGGTTAGGAGCGGCCACTCGCTGCGGAGGAGGTGCAGTAGCTGGCGGAGGAGATGGTTGCTGCTGTAGCTGAGGCAGAAGTTGCTGTAGCATGGCGGTCAACTGCGACAGCTGCTGTCCTTGTTGGGCAAACTGTCGTCCTAGTTGCTCTATCTGTTGAGACTGCTGGGCGACCACCGTGGTAAGGTCAGCGACAACTGGCAGCGGGACCTCAGCGGGATCCATGGCCGGATCTACTGTTACGATTCGGCAGGCTGGATGTGGATCCTCTGTGTCAGCGAGGGATTGGCGTGGACCGTACCGGTGGACCGGTTCTAGGTTGCTACTGGTATTCACCAGAGCCCGCCGCAAAGCGGGATGGACTTGCTGTGGCGGTAGCAACCAGGTCGTATCCACCGGCAACGGCTCAACCTCGCTGACTGCTGAGAAGGCGTAGGACAAAAGGACTAGACAGAGGGGAGGTCAGACGTAGCAGAAGGTCAGGGCAGGCGGCAAGGTTCGTAGTCAATGGTGATAGCAAGAGGTCTGGAACACTGGTATGGCAAACACAATAAACGCTTTCTCTAGGCACAAGGGCAACAAGATCCGGCAAAGCAGGGAAGGGGAAGTGAGGTTATATGGACGTGGAGCAGGTGGAAGCTAATTAGACTGATTGGGCCAGGCACCAATCATTGGTGCACTGGCCCTTTAAATCTTAGAGAGCTGGCGCGCGCGCGCGCGCCCTAAGGAGCGGAGCCACACACCAGGACGTGACAGCCGGGGACCGGGACAGGTCAGTAGCTTGGGATGCGATTCGCGAGCGGGCGTGTCCCGCTATGCGAATCGCATCCCCGCCGGCAGTGTCAATGCAGCGCTCCCGGTCAGCGGGTCTGACCGGGGTGCTGCAGAGAGGGGAATGCCGCGAGCGCTCCGGGGAGGAGCAGGTAGCCGGAGCGTAACAGGGCTACAGGTATAAGTCACTAGTCAGACCACATATGGAGTATTGTGTCCAATTCTGGGCACCTGTATATAAAAAAAGGACATTGCTGAACTGGATAGGGAGCAGAGGAGAGCGACAAAGATAATTATTAATGGTATGGGAGGATTACAATATCAGGACAAGTTATCAAATTTGGAGCTATATAGTTTAGAGAAAAGATGTCTTAAGGGCAACTGGTCAGAATGTATACTCACTTTTCTTGGTCCACGGTAACTTTATTCAGAACATAAGGTGCAATAGACAGACATTTCGTGTTTACACGCTTCTTACGGCTCACTCCGGAAGCGTGTAAACGCGAAACGTTGCTCCAGTTGTGACCGTGCCTGTCTGTCTATTGCACCTTATGTTCTGAATAAAGTTGCCGTGGAACAATAAAAGTGAGTAGCCATTCGTTCCTACTACATTGTTTGGATCTACATTCATTTCTTCATTCCAGAACTGAGCACCACTTGCACGGACTGTTCTCAGCTGCAGTAGCAGTGCATGTATATAGGGGGTTGTATTAGCTCCTGTATTAGGACTTATGTGGTAGTGCCAACTTGATTTCTTTTTTGTGCTGATCAGAATGTAGGACAGTCAGGGCCGGCCCAAGACATTGTGCTGTCTGGGTCCAAGAGTGAAATGCTGCCCCCCCACACACACACAAAAATAAAAAAAAGGACTAAACCATAAAATTGCACTGTAACTCACATTACTCTGCAGCATTAGGTAGCCAGCAGTTCCCCCACAATAGGTAGCATAGTCTCCCCACATTAGGTAGCAGTTTCCCCACATTAGGTAGCACAGTTTCCCCACATTAGGTAGCACAGTTTCCCCACATTAGGTAGCATAGTTTCCCCACATTAGTCAGTAGTATCCCCACATTAGGTAATATAGTTTCTCACATTAGGTAGCACAGATTCCCAACACTAGGTTGTATAGTTTCCCACATTAGGTAGCATAGTTTCCCCACATTAGGCAGCTTATCTTCCCCACATTAGGTAGCATAGTTTTCCCACATAAGGTAGCATGGATTCTCCACATTAGGTAGCATAGATTCCCCACATTAGGTAGCATAGTTTTCCCACATTAGGTAGCATAGATTCCCCACATTAAGTAGTATAGCTTCCCACATTAGGTAGCATAGTTCCCCCCCCCCCCCGACACATAATTTCGCCCCCCCCCCCCCAAGACTGCTTTAGAACAGTGAGCGGCGGAGGCGCAGCGGCAGGGCCAGCCCTGCCATGAACCTAAGAGGCACAAAAAAAAGGGGGCAGCAAAGTGCCGCCCCTGAAAATTGCTACCTGGGACCAATGGCCCCACCAGGTCCCATGGTAAGGCCAACCCTGGGGACAGTACAGAGATCTTTCAAGTGGTGTTTTTATATGTAGGCTGGCAACCATGGCAAGTGTGCATCCATTATGTCTAGAGGAAATAAGGTTTCACCATCATCACAGATGTGATGACTGACTCCATAAACAAGTTCAACGGGGGCCTGGATGTTTTTCTAGAGATTAATAACATTAGAGGTTATGGATACTAGATTTATGGGTATAGAACGTACATCCAGGGATTTATTCTGATGCAATATTTGAGTCAGGAAGGAATTTTTCTCTTCCATGGGGCAATTGACATCAGCTTCATAGGATGTTTTTGCCTTCCTCTGGATCAACACAGTAAGGTTGTACCCAATGGACTCTTTTCAACCTTACAAACTATGTTACTTTGTTAACATGTTTTGTTGAACCCTTCTCATGCCTCATGCCTTTGCTTGATTATGAAAGTATATAACTGTTTCGTTTTCTAAATTTTACGAAATGTTTTAATAACATTTGACAAATGGTTTCTTTTAATCACTCAGGATTTCTTAGGTAGACTAGTTTTAACATATATGCAGACTAATTCTCATGCAATACATAGATAGGGTTTTTCCTTCCGCACTCCAAATATGGCGTATCAGAATAAATCCCTGTATCAACATTCTGTCACTATAAATCTAGCATCAATAACCTGTAATGTTATTACTCTGCAGAAATGCATCCAGACCCCTTTTGAACTCCTTTACTGAGTTTACCATGACCTCCTCCTCTGGGAGAGAGTTCCACAGTCTCACTGCTCTTATAGTAAAGATCCCTTTTTTGTGTTGGTGTAGAAACCTTCTTTCCTCTAAATGTATAGGATGCCCCCTTGTTATAGATGAAGTCATGGGTATAAATAAGTCATGGGAGAGATCTTTGTGTAACGCACCTGGATGCGGGTGGTCTGGAACAGGATGTGGATCCTCCACCTGTGTGGTAGATGATTCGGACCGTATCGGGGAGCGGAGTCTATTATGGTGCCGCTGGTCTTCACCAGAGCCCGCCGCAAAGCAGGATGGATTTGCTACGGCAGGAGACACCCAGGTCGCTACCCCCAATACGGCTCGACCACACAGGTAACTGGGCAAGGCGAGGTACAGGAGGATGAGACAGAGGCGAAGTCAACGTAGCAGAAGGTCAAGGCAGGCGGCAAAGGTTCGTAGTCAAAAAACGTAGCGGGAAGGTCTGGGTACACGGGTATGGCAAATTAAGTACCCTTTCTATCAGGCAAATTACACTGAAGATCCGGCAGGGGGGTGTGGGAGGTGCAGGAACTTATAATGTGTATTCAGGTGCACATACTACTTAAGAGCGCACTGGCCCTTTAAATTACAGAGCTCCGCCGCACGCGCGCCCTAGGAGACGGGGACGAGCGCAGCTGAGCTGAGTTCCAGAGGCAGCAGAGCAGAATAAGTGACGGGCTGGGATTTGTATGCGGGCACGTCCCGCGATGCGAATCCCAGCCCTGGGACACTGCGCTCACGGCCGGAGCGCAGCGCGTGACACTCTGTACTGCCCCCTGATGTATTTATACATAGTTCTTAGGTTGCCCCTAAGCCTTCTTTTTTCTAAACTAAATAACCCTAATTCTGATAATCTTTCTGGGTAACCTTACATTCCCCTTAGTACTCTAGTTTGAACCCACTTCCGCTCCACTACATCTTTCTTGTACACTGGTGCCCAGTACTGTACATAGTATTCCATGTGTGGTCTGACTAGTGATTTGTACAGTGCTAGAATTATTTCCTTGTCATGGGCATCTATGCCCCTCTTGATGCACCCCATGATTTTATTAGCCTTGGCAGCAGCTGCCGGACACTGGTTGCTACAGCTAAATTTACTGTTAACTAAGACTCCTAAGTCCTTTTCCATGTCAGTCGTCCCAAGTGTTCTCCCATTTAACAGATAATCCCAGCCTGGATTTTTCCTCGCCATGTGTATAATCTTACATTTATCAGTGTTAAACCTGATCTGCCACTTCTCAGCTTAATCTTCCAACCTATCCAGATTCATTTATAACAGTGCACTGTCCTCTATGGTGTTAACCACTTTACAGAGTTTAATATCATCGACAAAGTTTGCTACTTTAACCCAGTGGCGTTGCGACCCGGGTGCGGCCCGCACCGGGTGACACCAACCTAATGGGGTGAAACCAAGACGCTACGCAGCACCCCCCCCCCAGCTACACCGACACCCCCCCGTCTGTACCCAACCGGCAGCACCCCCCATTCCCCCCCTCAGGCCCCCCTCCCCCACCTGCGCTGTGCGCCCGTCAGCACCCCCCCCGCCTTTCATCGACACTGTGCGCCCGTCCGTCAGCTGCCCCCCCGGCCTTCATCGCCGCTGTGCGCCCGTCCGTCAGCACTAGTGTTGCTCGCGAATATTCGCAATTCGAATATTATTCGCGAATATCGCATATTCGCGAATTCGTGAATTTCGCGAATATAGCGCTATATATTCGTAATTACGAATATTCGCTTTTTTTTTTTTTTTTTTCCTTCACAGTACACATCACAGTGATCACCCCTCTCTGCTTCCAGCTTGTGTGGTGTAAAGAAGGCTGTAATACTACTGTGTGAGACTGGCGTGCGAAAATTCGCATATGCGAAAATTCGCATATGCAAATTTTTGTATATGCAAATTTTCGCATATGTTAATTTTCGCATATGTGTATTTTCGCATACGCGAAAATAAAACGAGGATATAACGAATATGCGAATATTCGCGAATATATGACGAATATTCGTCCATATATTCGCGAATATTCGCGAATTCGAATATGGCCTGTGCCGCTCAACACTAGTCAGCACCACCGCATGGGACGTCAGTGACGTCACTCGCAGGGCGCCAGGAGAGAAGGAGCGCTGCGCTGGATGGGTGAGTGTGTCTGTCTGTCTCTATCTCTGTCTGTGTGTGACTCTGTGTATGTGTGTGTATGTGACTGTGTGTGACTCTGTGTGTGTGTGTATGTATGTGACTGTATGTGACTCTGTGTGTGTGTATGTATGTGACTGTGTGTGACTCTGTGTGTGTGTGTATCTATGTGACTGTGTGTGTGTATTTATGTGACTGTGTGTGTGTGTATGTGACTGTGTGTGTGTGTGTGTGTATGTGACTGTGTGTGTGTCTGTGTGTGTGTGTTGCAGGGGGACCCAGGAGCGCTACACCCCTGCCCACAATCATTTCTTGTATTGGAATTATGTAGGAGGCCTTCTGGTGTGCCAAGTATGCCTTATTTTCTGTGTGTGTGTGTGACTCTGTGTGTGTGACTGTGACTCTGTGTGTGTCTGTCTGTGAGTGTGTGTCTCTCTGACTGTGTGTGTGTTTGTGTCTCTGTTGTATGTGTTTTTTTTTTTGGGGGGGGGGGGGGGGGGGTTAAACAGCGATCTAATGTGGGGAGACTTTGACCCATTGTGGGGAACCTGCGGCCTAATGTGGGGTAACTACTACCAAATGTGCGGAGTCTATGCTACCTAATGTGGGGATTCTATGCTACCTAATGTGGGGATTCTATGCTACCTAATGTGGGGAGTCTATGCTACCTAATGTGGGGAAACTGCTACCTAATGTGGGGAACCTGTGCTACCAAATGTGGGGATTCTATGCTACCTAATGTAGGGAATCTGTGCTACCGAATGTGGGGAATCTATGCTACCTAATGTGGGGAAACTGCTACCTAATGTGGGGAATCTGTGCTACCTAATGTGGGGAACTTGCTACCTAATGTGGGGGAACACGTACCAAATGTGGGGAATCTATGCTGCCTAATGTGGGGAAAATATGCTACCTAATATGGGGGAACTGCTGCCTACCTAAAGTGGGGGAACTGCTGCCTACCTAATGCTCCCCCCCTGGCAGTAGCACCCTCATCATCCACCAGCAACACCCCTCCCGTGGTAATAGCATCAGCTAACGGATGTTGAGGGGTGTTACTGCGGTTGTTGTATAATATTCAGAGGGTGCACTGTATGGCAATGTTACATTCAGAGAGCGCAGTTTGTGGTGGTATTATATTCAGAGGGTACAGTGGGTGGTAGTATTATATTCAGGGGTACAGTGTGTGGCGGTATTAGATTCAGGGGTACAGTATGTGGCATATTCAGAGTGTACAGTATGTGTTGGTATTATATTCAGAATGTACAGTGTGTGGTAGTATTATATTCAGTGGGTATGGTGTATGGAAGGTTTATAATCAAAGAGTATAGTGTATAGTAGTATTATATTTAGAGGGTACAGTGTGTAGCGGTATTATATTCAGGGGTACAGTATGTGGCAGATTTATATTCAGAGGGTAAAGTATGTGTTGGTATTATATTCAGAATGTACAGTGTGTGGTAGTATTATATTCAGTGGGTATGGTGTATGGAAGGTTGATAATCAAAGAGTATAGTGTATAGTAGTATTATATTTAGAGGATACAGTGTCTGGCAGGTTTATAATTACTTGTTTTCATATAGAGGATGAGAATGCGCTGACATAGTGAGGAGACGTCTGGGCGTCACTGTTACGCCAAGCGCTCCGGGTCCCCGCTCCTCCCCGGAGCGCTCGCAGCGTTCTTATTCACAGCGCCCCGGTCAGACCTGCTGACCGGGTGCGCTGCGATATTGCTCCCAGCCGGGATGCGATTCGCGATGCGGGACGCGCCCGCTCGCGATGCGCATCTCGGCTCCCGTACCTGACCCGTTCCCCGTCTGTGTTGCTCCTTAGGGCGTGCGCGCGCCGGGTCTCTGTGATTTAAAGGGCCACTGTGCCACTGATTGGTGCAGCAGGCCTAATCAGTATCTTCACCTGTGCACTCCCTACTTATACCTCACTTCCCTTGCACTCCCTCGCCGGATCTTGTTGCCATTGTGCCAGTGAAAGCGTTTCCTTGTGTGTTCCTAGCCTGTGTTCCAGACCTCCTGCCGTTGCCCCTGACTACGATCCTTGCTGCCTGCCCTGACCTTCTGCTACGTCCGACCTTGCTCTTGTCTACTCCCTTGTACCACGCTTATCTCAGCAGTCAGAGAGGTTGAGCCGTTGCCGGTGGATACGACCTGGTTGCTACCGCCGCTGCAAGACCATCCCACTTTGCGGCGGGCTCTGGTGAATACCAGTAGCAACTTAGAACCGGTCCACCGACACGGTCCACGCTAATCCCTCTCTGGCACAGAGGATCCACCTCCAGCCAGCCGAATCGTGACAGTCACATTCTACAGAAGTTTTAGCTGGGCCAGGCGGTATGTACCATCTGAATTAGATAAGGGAAGACTGTAGAGAAGACGTCACCTGTAGTTACTGATATCATTGTTTATTCTCCTCACTATAGAGAAGACGTCACCTGTAGTCACTGATATCATTGTGTATTCTCCTCACTATAGAGAAGAAGTCACCTGTAATCACTGATATCATTGTGTATTCTCCTCACTATAGAGAAGACGTCACCTGTAGTCACTGATATCATTGTGTATTCTCCTCACTATAGAGAAGACGTCACCTGTAGTCACTGATATCATTGTGTATTCTCCTCACTAGAGAAGACGTCACCTATAGTCACTGATATCATTGTGTATTCTCCTCACTATAGAGAAGACGTCACCTGTAGTCACTGATACCATTGTACATTCTCCTCACTATAGAAAAGACGTCACCTGTAATCACTGATATCATTGTACATTCTGCTCTCTATGTCCTATCAGAGCTGTAGTCACTTGTCAGTTCTACAGTTATGGTGAGTGAAACTACAACTCCCAGCATAACCTCACCACTGCTCAAAGGGGTACTCTACTGGAAAACAATTTTTTTTAATCAATTGGTGCTACAAAGTTAAACAGATTTGTAAATTTCTTCTATTTAAAAATCTTAATCCTTCCAGTACTTATTAGCTGCTGTATAAGTGATTCACAGGAAGTTCTTTTCTTTTTTAATTTATTTTCTGTCTGGCCACAGTGCTCTGTGCTGACACCTTTGTCCATATCAAGAACTATCCATAGTAGGAGCTAATCCCCATAGCAAACCTATCCTGCTCTGGACAGTTCCTGACATGGACAGAGGTGTCAGCAAATAGCACTGTGGTCAGACTGGAAAGAACTACACAACTTCCTGTGGAGCATACAGCAGCTGATAAGTACTGTAAGGATTAAGATTTTAAATAGAAGTAATTTAAAAAGCTGTTTAACTTTCTGGCACCAGTTGATATAAAAGTAAATGTTTTCCAGTGGAGTACCCCTTTAAGTAATTCTGGGAGCTGTATATTTAAATGGTGAAAACTTCTTTAACACTTTCCTATTTTGTGGCAACTGGTATATCTGATTATTATACTGGAATTTCTCACAATGCGCTACAACAGTGGTGTCTGTCACAACAGGCTAAAAACTTACTGGGGGGGAGGTATGGGGTGACACCATTTTCTTTTTTTTACTTCTTTTTTCAGTGTTATAGGTCCCATAGGGACCTATAACACTGCACACACTGATCTCTCATGTTGATCACTGGTGTGTATTAACACGCCTGTGATCAGTGTTATCGGCGCTTGACTGCTCCTGCCTGGATCTCAGGCACGGAGCAGTCATTCGTCGATCGGACACCAAAGAGGCAGGTAAGGGCCCTCCCGGTGTCCTGTAACCTGTTCGGGATGCCGCGATTTCACCGCAGCGGTCCCGAACAGCCCGACTGACTAGCCGGGATAGTTTCACTTTAGGAGCGGCGGTCAGCTTTGACCGCCGCTTCTAAAGTGTTAATACCGCACATCGCCGCGATCGGCGCGACCCTGCTTCATATCGCGGGAGCTGGCGCAGGACGTAAATATACGTCCTGCGTCGTTAAGGGGATAAAGGGGTACTCCGCCCCTAGACATCTTATCCCCTATCCAAAGGATAGGGGATAAGATGTCAAATCGCCGCGGTCCCGCTGCTAGCGACCCGAATCGCCGATGCGGCAGCCCACTGTCATTACTGCACAAAGCGAGTTCGCTCTGCACGTAATGATGGGCCGGAGCATCGTTACGTCACGGCTCCGCCTCTTCAAGACGAGTCTATGGGAGGAGGCGTGGTTGTCACACCCCTGCCATAGACTTGCATTAAGGGGGCGGGCCGTGATTTCACGTCACGCAGCTCTGTCCCCTGTATCGCCCGTCAATACGCACAGATCGAACTTGCTCTGTGCGCGGTGCCGCAGCGGCGATCCCGGGGGTCACCAGCAGCGGGACCACGGCGATATCCCCTTTGGATAGTGGATAAGATGTCTAGGGGCGGAGTACCCCTTTAATATACAATCCCTCAAAAGGGTCATTAATAAATATATGAAATAGAGTAGGACCAAAAACTGACCCCATGTGGTACCCCACTATCACCCAATCAGAATAAATACCATTATCCCCTAAGGAGCGGGCCATGTTTCATTTTTGCACTTTAGTTTTTTCCTTATAACTTTAAAGAAAATTTTTACTTTTTGTAAGAAATTTATGAAAAAGTTACATAAAAAGTTAATAAATCTAAATTAACCCGTTGCCTTATAGAGGTGTGAGTCACCCCCTTTCCCATTTAAAAAGAAAAAAATATGTCCTCTTCTGACCCCTATAAACTTTAAAAATTTTGTGTTTACGGGGGCTGTATGAGGGCAAATTTTTTGCGTTAACAATTTTGTTTTGATGGGACTTTTTGATCCATTTTTATAATTTTTTTTATGGTATACAAAGTGACCAAAAATGCCCAATTCTTGAATTTGGTATTTTTTTTATGTATACGCCATTGACCGTAAAGAAATGTTACATTTTTATATTTCAGACATTTACGCAGGCGATAAAATCACATATGTTTATTTTTGTTTACATATTTTTTTCTTTTTAAGTGGTAAAGGGGGTGATTGAAACCTCTATAAGGAAACGGGTTAATTCACATTAACTTTTTTTTTTACACTAGTTTAGTCCTCATAGGGTACTATTATGTGCAATCCTTGGATTGCATACACTGTTCAATGCTGTGCCATAGCGTAGAAATGATCAGTGTTCTCTGTGCTCAATTTCTCCAGGCTGCTGAGGCTTCTTGGAGCATCGAAGCACAGATTGGATGGCGAAGAGGCAGGTGAGGGCCCTCCCGCTGTCCTCTCAGCTGATCGGGACACCGAGGTTTGACCATGATAGTCCCAATCAGCTCCGCAGAGTTGCCAGGACTGTATTTTCTTTATCTTAGCTGCCGCCATCAACTTTGATTGCGGCGTCTAATAGGTTAATTCCGGCATCACTGCGATCGGTGATGTCCGGCATTAAACACGGCCATTTTCTGCATTGACCGACCCGCTATGACGCAGGGTCAGGTCGTGATAAGGGTGTACAGGTATGCCTTTGGTCTCCGAGGAGGTTAATGACCACCCTCTGTTCCCTTTCACTGAGCCAGTTACTTACCCACTTAAACACATCTTCCCCCAGCCCAAGCATTCTCATTTTATGTACCAATCTTTTATGTGGCACTGTATCAGATGCTTTGAAAAAAAATCAATATATACAACATCCAGCGATTCCCCCTGGTCCAGTCTTGATCTCACCTCCTCATAACAGCTGATCAGGTTAGTTGTACAGGACAAATCCCTTATAAACCTATTCCGATATTGAGTTATACATTTATTTTTATCAAGATACTCCAAAATAGCATTTCTTAGAAAACCCTCAAACAATACAACTGAGGTTAAACTAACAGGCCAATATTTCCCAGGTCCCTTTTTGACCCCTTTTTAAATATTGGCACCACATTTGCTATGCGCCAGTCCTGGGGAACAGTCCTTGTCACTATAGAGTCCTTGAATATTAGAAATAGGGGTCTGTCTATTACTTTACTAAACTCCTTTAGAACATAGGGGTGAATGCCATCCGGACCTGGTGATTTGTCTATTTAGATTTTTTGTAGGCAGCACTGAACTTCTTCCTGGGTTAGACAGGTGACCTGTACTGGGGAGTTTACCTTATCTCACCGTATTACCTGATATTTCATTTTCCTCTGTGAATACAGTGGAGAATAATGTGTTAATATATTTGCTTTTTCCTGATCCCCGTCTATAATTTCTTCATCACTTTTTAACCTCTTCAGGCTCCCCCACTATGACGCGGGGTCACGAGCTGACCCTGCATCATAGCGCGTCGGTCCCAGTGGCTATAAACGGCTGAGACCTGTGTCTAATGCCAGACATCACTGATCGCAGTGATGCCTGGCATTATATAAAAAAAGCGAAGTGGAAGAAATAGCAGAGGAAGTCTGAAAAACACAAAGGAAAAAATGTAAAAAATATTGGAAAGTATTGAGAGCAGATCCAAAGTATGGAAAACATTTTAAAGATCCACCTATGTTTGCATATAAAAAGGGTAAAAATAGCGGAGATTGGCTCGATATGAGCGATATAAAGCCTACAAAAATGAAAATACAAGATTTTTTTTGGCTATAAAAAAGGAAGGGACATATCCATGCTTATCTTGTTCCCAATGTCATAGTATCATAAGAAGCACCTGGCCCCCTGTCTCTGCCTCCTTTGGTCGCAGGGGCGGCCCCAGCTTCACCCTCATGGGACACTCTGGCTGGCTCTGGCATTCCCTGCTCTTGTGTGTCCCTGCTATCTTACATAGTTACATAGTTAGTACGGTCGAAAAAAGACATATGTCCATCAAGTTCAACCAGGGAATTGAAGGGTAGGGGTGTGGCGCGATATTGGGGAAGGGATGGGATTTTATATTTCTTCATAAGCATTAATGTTATTTTGTTCCAGGAATGTATCTAATCCTGTTTTAAAGCTGTTAATTTTTCCTACTTTGACCAGTTCCTGAGGTAGACTGTTCCATAAGTTCACAGTTCTCATGGTAAAGAAGGCGTGTCGCCCCTTGAGACTAAACTTTTTCTTCTCCAGACGGAGGGAGTGCCCCCTCGTCCTTTGGGGGGGGTTTAACCTGGAACAGTTTTTCTCCATATTTTTTGTATGGGCCATTAATATACTTATATACGTTTATCATATCCCCCTTAAACGTCTCTTCTCAAGACTAAACAATTGTAACTCCTTTAATCGCTCCTCATAGCTAAGATGTTCCATGCCCCATAATAGTTTAGTCGCGCGTCTCTGCACCCTTTCCAGCTCCACAGTGTCCCTTTTATGGACAGGTGACCAAAACTGAACAGCATATTCCAGGTGAGGCCGTACCAATGCTTTATATATTATGTCCCTGTCCCTTGAGTCCATGCCTCTTTTGATACATGACAATATCCTGCTGGCTTTGGAAGCAGCAGCCTGACATTGCATGCTATTCTGTAGTCTGTGATCTAAAAGTACACCCAGATCCTTCTCTATCTTCTGCTATGCCAGAGTTAAGCCAGCTTCTCTACCAAATTCCATCCAAGGAGGACTTTTGCTCTTTTGTGGCTGAAGTTAAGGAGACCTGCCAAGCGGAGATCGCGGATATGCGCAGAGACCTCCAGCATGTATCGGACCGGGTGGATGACCTGGAGGATGCTCATGATCACACACGGGAATATATTGCACACCTTCATTCCACCATTGCTTCCCAGAAAGACTTTCTTGGTGATCTCCATGCACATGTAGAGGATCTAGACAACCGAGGGAGACGCAATAACAACATCAGAGTGAGGGGGCTGCCGGAGGCGACCTGTGAGGAGGATCTATTTGTCACCTTGGAAGCCATCTTTAACCTTATTCTCGGTGTGCCAATGTCCCACAAAATTAAGCTGGACAGAGCGCACAGAGCCTTGCGCCCTAAATCTGCCCGGGATCTCCTCGTCATATGCTGTGTTCACAATTTCCAAGTCAAGGAAGCCATTATGGCTAAAGCTAGGTCTTTACATAATGTTGCCTTTGATGGGGCCCCAATCCAGCTTTATCATGACCTATCCTGGCTTACACTCAGAAAACGGCACTTACTACAGCCTCTCCTGGAAATCCTTAGATCACACCATATGCCGTACAGATGTACCTTCCTGTTTGGATTGCAGGCACGCAAGGAAGGGACGCTCTGCTGTTCTTTGCTCTTTTTCTGATCTCCAAACATTCTGCACCGCCTTGGACTTGCCAACTCCCAAGATGGGGGACAGGGACTTGATGTCTCCCCCTCCCCCCTGCCTCTGGCAACCGGTTCATACCCGTCGGTCTTCGAAAGTCTCCTTCTTCTGCCTCGAGGGTTCCCCGCCAGGTCCCCCTTGAGAAGTTGACTGTGCCTCCAAACCTCTCCGTGCGTCCGTAGCTGGACTCCTCTAGCATTTACTGTTTCCATACATCCCTGTATGGACTCACCTGAGTGGGGCTGACCACGGTTCCTGGTTGTTTTTGCCTTGTTTGCTTTTAGTAGTCACCGAATGAGTTTGTGTGTCTATTTGCTGTCTTGCTGCGGCCTTGGAGTGGGGTGCTTGTTCTGTTGGTGCTGGTTTCTGGTTGGTAACCTTCCATGTACCCTCTGAAGGCCGTAGCGATGGTCCACCCATGCTTTGGTCTATGGATCACTTCGGAGGACCTGGCCTCCGCATTGGCTCTTAAGTCGATTGTGTGTTTTTTTGCATATTGGTGTTCTTTATCTGTTTTTTTTATTGTCCTGTCGAGACTTTGTCTGTTTGTTTCCCCCTCTGTTTTTCTCTCCCTCCCCTCCTCTCCTGTTTTCTCTCCTTTCTAGGTGGTTCCTTACTGCTGTCCCACTCCCCGTTCCAGCTTCCATGGATTGCTTGGTGAGTATGCTGCTTTTTTTCCTCACCCTCCGCCATGGTTAAGTGCCTCTCCTTGAATGCTAAGGGGCTGAATTCCCCCGCTAAGAGATGCCTATTGCAAAGGGAGTTGGTTGGTTTACGTGCGGACATACCGTGTTTCTCCGAAAATAGGACCGGGTCTTATATACATTTTAGCCCCAAAAAACACACTAGGGCTAATTTTCAGGGCAGGGCTTATTTATTTATGGTATGCACATTGAACAACATGGCGGTTCCACAGTATTTCCCCCCCCCCCCCATTATCATCATGTGATATGCACGAGCTGCGCATATCCCATGATAATAATGGGGGGGGTGTAAATGCCCCCCCAACATCCCCAACCCCCCCACTCCAGCCGGTTTATCAGCCCAGCGCTGCACCCCACAATCCCCACATCGGGGTACTGATCATTTGCCACCCGCGAGCACAGCTTCTCTCCCCCCCTGCCAAATAATTATCAGCCGCTGCGCTGTATCTATTCCTGTGCCAGGGCTGCAAATATTAAAAAGCAATCTTTAACTTATCTTCGTCCTCCGCTCCCCCGTTGCTAAGGCACCGGCCTCATGGTCCCTCCGCTGTTCTTGCTGCTTCCTGGTGTTGTGACGTCTCAGAGCCTTCAGCCTATCACCGGCCGCAGCGATGTCCCGCCTCTGCCGATGATAGGCTGAGCCGACTGTCATGTAAGAAGCGAGCGAGAACAGTGGAGGACAGCGAGGCCGGTTCCTTAGCAACGGGGGAACGGAGGACGAAGGTAAGTTAAAGATTGATTTTTAATATTTGCAGCCCAGGCATTGTCTAGGTCAGTGGTCTTCAACCTGCGGACCTCCAGATGTTGCAACATCTGGAGGTCCGCAGGTTGGAAACCACTGGTCTAGGTCTTATTATCGGGGTAGGGCTTATATTGCAGCACACCCCGATAATCCGGCTAGGGCCTATTTTCGGGGTAGGTACTATTTTCGGGGAAACACGGTAGTTTTTATTCAGGAGACGCACTTTGACCATTCTGGATCCTTCCAGTTCCTTCATCACCTTTTCCCTCAGTCCTATTCTGCTACTTCAGGTAGGAAAACAGCAGGGGTTGCTATTCTGATATCTAGATCTTGTCCGCTACAGGTCTCTTCCTCCTTTC
This sequence comes from Hyla sarda, assembly GCF_029499605.1. Lineage (NCBI taxonomy): Eukaryota > Metazoa > Chordata > Amphibia > Anura > Hylidae > Hyla > Hyla sarda. Next base: position 309,979,454 of record NC_079190.1, on the reverse strand, counting down.
TTGACCCTATGGGACGGTATATCATACTCGAGGGAACTTTGGGTGGGGTCCCGCTTTGTAATGTCTATGCTCCTAACACCTCTCAAATCCCTTTCCTGCGTAGGGTCTTTACTCGACTGCCTCGGTATCCCCCGTCCACTCGATTAGTGGGTGGGGATTTTAATCTTGTTTTCTCCAGGTCCCTGGACTGCCATTCTCTTACGGAGCGCTCTCTCAGCTTTTACTCACACCTCCACAAATTACATACCCATATTGACTATTTTCTCTGGAATTTCCCTATGGTGCGCATGCTTTCTGATGCTTCTCTGGATCCTATCTCCTGGTCTGACCACTGTCCTGTTCTTCTCTCCTTCTCCTCTACTCCTTCCTCTTTACAGTCATGTCATTGGAGGTTTAATGATTCTTTCCTTAAAACTTTGCCTTCTCGGGAGTCGATTCAGCAGTGTATTACTGATTACTTTGCCACTAATGAGGGTTTGGTCTCCTCTCATGCTATCCTTTGGGAAGCACATAAGTCTGTGGTCCGCGGCCATTACATTGCTTTGGCCGCTAGACTCAAGCGGGACACTCTGACTCACTTCCTGGAATTCCAAGCGGAGATTGCTCATTTGGAGACTCTTCTGCTGTCCTCTCCTTCTGTTTCAACGTTGAGGAACTTGGTGGCGGCTTGGGCCCGATTGAGGATTTTGGCTCTCCACAAGGTAGAGCAGCAATTTCTCTATGCCAAGCAACGCTTCTATGAGAAAGGTAATAAGGCCCACACTATGTTGGCTAGGCGCCTGCTTGACCGAGTCGTTGCTCAATCTCCCTCTGCTTTGAAAGACTCCTCTGGAGTTCTCCACTACCATCCCACTGATATCTCTTGCCTTTTTGTTGACTACTACACTAAACTCTACTCACTCCCCTCCCAGTTGCCGTCTGACCCGGGGGAAAGAGCTGCAGCCTATCTTTCCCGTTGTGGTTTACAGTCTCTGTCGGGAATGGACCGGGAAGTTCTAAATGCCCCTATTACTGGTGAGGAGCTCTCAGACGTTCTTAAATCTCTCCCATCTGGTCGCATCCCTGGCCCAGACGGCTCCACCTACTTGTATTATAAGACATTTTCTTCTCTCCTGCTTCCTAAACTGGTCCCTCTTTTTTGCACTTCCTTATCACTCTGCTACCTAAGCCTGGTAAGGACCCTCATGATTGCTCTAGCTACCGACCCATCGCCCTCCTTAACTCTGACCTTTTTTTCTAAGGTGTTGGTGTTTATCCCCTGTCGTTAGGGCGGTGACAACATCAGGAGGGTGGTGGGCCTAGTTGACCTGATTAATCGGAGGTGCAAGCAGACGTTGCTTCTTAGTCTGGATGCCGAAAAGGCTTTTGACAGATTGCGGTGGCCATTCCTTTTTGCCACTCTGCAGAAATTTGGAATTTCAGGGAAATTTTTGACCGCACTGCGGGGCCTCTACAGCCTCTCTTAAGCTTCCTCACGCTCCATCACTATGATAAGGGGGGACCCAGACATTACTGGTATTTCCTTGCATGGTAGGGACTTTAAGGTTTTCTTGTTTGCGGACGATGTCCTCACACTCTCCCACCCTTTGCTGTCCCTTCCTTCTCTCTACAAAGTTCTGCATGATTATGGGGTAGTTTCTGGCTATAAGGTCGATCTCTCCAAATCGGAGGCCCTCCCTCTTAACCTTCCCTCCCCCTCTCTTACGCTCTGATTACTCTTTTCGGTGGTCTCCTTCTGCTATTAAATACCTTGGGGTCTGGATCTCTTCTCACTATTCTACACTGTACTCTATTAATTATGTACCCCTTTTTCGGTAACTCCGTACCCTCCTGGTAAAATGGCGCTCACAGTATATCTCCTTTTTTGGTCGCATTGCAGCAGTAAAAATGACTATTCTTCAGAAGCTCCTCTATTTCTTTGAGACGTTGCCGGTTCGGGTACCGCTGTATGCTCTGCGTTCTTTCCAAGCGGCTATTTTTCAGTTTATTTGGGATGGGAAGCAGCATCGGCTTCCGATGGTTGTAATGATGGCTGGGTGAGCTTATGGGAGACTGGCGGTCCCGGACGTGGTAAAGTATTATTGGGCAACTCACTTGCGCCATCTTGCGGCGTGGTCCACTTACCACACATATAGCTGCTGGATGGAATTGGAGAAGTTGTGGCTCTCCCCTATCCCTCCTAATGCACTTCTCAGGACCCTTCCAGCTTCCTCCCCCTCTCTCTCTCCTCTCTTGGGCCCCATGGCGTTCTCTAAGTATGTGTGGGGTTACTGCTCCGTGAAATTTTAATTGTTTTCTTCCTCCTCCCCTCTTCTGTCTTTCCTCTATCATCCGGCTTTACCACGGGCCTGATCTCCATTATGGCACGGGATTGGGGGACCAGAGGCCTTTTTGCTGGGCGGATGTGGTCGACCCTATCTCACATTCTCTCTTGCCTTTTGACCAACTGCAATCTCGTTGGGATCTCCCCTCGCTTTCATTATTTACAATTACAACATTTTATGTCCTCCACACTGGGCTCTCGGTGGTGTTTCTGCCTACTAGCTTTGAGAGATTGTGCAGTGGTGGACCTCAGACGAGGGGTCTTCTCCCCGATATTTATTTCTTGCTACTCCAACCTCCGGAAGGAATCCAGGTATCTCACCAGTATATGAGTCATTGGGAGGAAGCACTTAACACTCTCCCCAAGTGGAAAATAGTAAGGGAAGGGGCATCCAAGGCATCTATATGTACAGACTACAGGGAAACTGAATATAAACTGATTATGGGTTGGTATCATACTCCGGAGCTGCTGAATAGGTTGCACCCTGACATCCCCCCCACCAATGCTGGCGTTGTGGGGTTGGTTTGGGAACGCTTTTCAATGTTTTTGGTCCTGCCCTCTTATCTCGGGGTACTTAGGGGTTGTGCGTTGTTTGCTCTTGGAAGTTTTGAGAGTGTCTGTCCCTCTCGATCCCCTTGTGTACCACTTACAGCTCTCACACCCTGCTTTAACTAAGAAGCTGCTGAAACTGGCTATGCATATTACTCTGGCAGCTAAGACCCTCATTGCTAAATGTTGGAAGAGGACTCTCCCACCCTCTGAATCTGATTTATTGGCGCATATATGGGACATACGCTCTTTGGAGTACCTCACAGCCTCTTTGAACAATTCTATCCCTGCCTTCCTCTCTGTTTGGGAGCCGTGGGACCTTTTCTCTGATAGGAAACCACCTTGATTTTCTTCCCCCTCTTCTCCCCCTGCCCTTTTCCTCCTTTCCTCTCCCTCCCTCTCTACCCCCTCCCCTCTCCCCCGTTGGTTTTGTGTTATGTCATTTTTTGTCCATTGTGTACCCTTGTCCGTGTCTCCTCCCCTAGTCCTTTTTGTTGGGGGGCTTTTTGCGCCCTCTTTTCCCTGAAGTTGAGTTGTGGCATTACTTATCTTATCCCAAGTTGCTCCTGTTTGATGTTTACTCTAAGGTTGGGGATGCCGACTTTGATTTTATGATATTTTTTGCATACCCTGGTCTCTCTGTTGGCCTGTCATTGGCTCCCGATTTGATTATTGTCACGATTCGGCTAGCAGGAGGTGGATCCTCTGTGCCAGAGAGGGATTGGCGTGGACCGTGCTGGTGGACCGGTTCTAAGTTGCTACTGGTATTCACCAGAGCCCGCCGCAAAGCGGGATGGTCTTGCAGCGGCGGTAGCAACCAGGTCGTATCCACCAGCAACGGCTCAACCTCTCTGACTGCTGAAGATAGGCGCGGTACAAGGGAGTAGACAAGAGCAAGGTCGGACGTAGCAGAAGGTCAGGGCAGGCAGCAAGGATCGTAGTCAGGGGCAACGGCAGGAGGTCTGGAACACAGGCTAGGAATACACAAGGGAACGCTTTCACTGGCACAATGGCAACAAGATCCGGCGAGGGAGTGCAGGGGAAGTGAGGTATAAGTAGGGAGTGCACAGGTGAGAATACTGATTAGGCCTGCTGCACCAATCAGTGGCGCAGCGGCCCTTTAAATGGCAGAGACACGGCGCGCGCGCGCCCTAAGGAGCGGGGCCGCGCGCGCCGGGACAACACAGACGGGGAACGGGTCAGGTACGGGAGCCGAGATGCGCATCGCGAGCGGGCGCGTCCCGCATCGCGAATCGCATCCCGGCTGGGAGTAATATCGCAGCGCACCCGGTCAGCAGGTCTGACTGGGGCGCTGCGAATGAGAGAACGCTGCGAGCGCTCCGGGGAGGAGCGGGGACCCGGAGCGCTCGGCGTAACAGTACCCCCCCCCCCTTGGGTCTCCCCCTCTTTTTGGAGCCTGAGAACCTGAGGATAAGACTTTTGTCCAGGATGTTGTCCTCAGGTTCCCAGGATCTCTCCTCAGGGCCGCAATTCTCCCAGTCGACCAAGAAGAATCTTTTACCTCTGACCGTCTTGGATGCTAGAATCTCCTTCACAAAAAAGACGTCAGAAGATCCGGAAACTGGAGTGGGAGAAACAACTTTGGGAGAGAAGCGGTTAAGGATGAGTGGTTTAAGGAGAGAGACATGGAAGGCATTGGGAATATGGAGAGAAGGAGGAAGAAGAAGTTTGTAAGAGACAGGGTTGATCTGGCACTTGATTTTGAAAGGACCAAGATAGCGCGGTCCCAGTTTATAACTGGGGACACGAAAGCGGACATATTTAGCGGAGAGCCATACCTTGTCTCCGGGAGCAAAAATGGGGGGAGTTCTTCTTTTTTTATCAGCAAATCTTTTCATCCGGGATGAAGCCTGTAAAAGAGAATTTTGGGTCTCTTTCCATATGGTGGAAAGATCACGAGTCACTTCATCCACAGCGGGCAAACCAGAGGGCAAGGGAGTAGGGAGGGGAGGAAGAGGGTGACGGCCGTACACCACGAAAAATGGGGATTTAGCAGAAGATTCGGAGACTCTGAAGTTGTATGAGAATTCGGCCCATGGTAGAAGATCTGCCCAGTCATCCTGGCGGGAGGAAACAAAATGCCGTAAATAGTCACCCAGGACCTGATTAACTCTTTCTACTTGCCCATTGGATTGGGGATGATAAGAAGAAGAGAAGTTTAATTTGATCTTGAGCTGTTTACAGAGGGCCCTCCAGAATTTAGACACGAATTGGACGCCTCTATCTGAGACGATATGCGTGGGCAAACCGTGGAGGCGAAAAATGTGTACAAAAAATTGCTTTGCCAACTGAGGCGCTGAAGGAAGACCAGGAAGAGGAATAAAATGTGCCATCTTGGAAAATCGATCAACAACCACCCAAACAACTGTGTTGCCACGGGATGAGGGCAAGTCCGTAATAAAGTCCATACCAATCTGTGACCAAGGCTGTTCAGGAACAGGCAGAGGATGAAGGAGACCAGCAGGCTTCTGGCGAGGAGTCTTATCCCGGGCACAGACCGTACAGGCCCGCACAAAATCAATAACATCAGTCTCCAGAGTCGGCCACCAATAAAATCGAGAGATGAGTTGCAAGGATTTTTTGATGCCCACATGGCCTGCGAGGTAGGAGGAGTGTCCCCATTTGAGAATCCCGAGACGCTGGCGTGGAGAAACGAAGGTCTTCCCTGGAGGAGTTTGCTTGATGGAAGCTGGAGAAGTGGAGATCAGACAGTCCGGAGGAATGATGTGTTGCGGAGAGACCTCTACTTCAGAGGCATCAGAAGAACGAGAGAGGGCATCGGCCCTAATGTTCTTATCAGCAGGGCGAAAAAGGATTTCAAAGTTAAAACGGGCAAAGAACAACGACCACCTAGCCTGGCGAGGGTTCAGTCGTTGGGCAGACTGGAGATAGGAGAGATTCTTGTGATCAGTGTATATGATAACTGGAAATTTTGATCCCTCCAGCAGGTGCCTCCATTCCTCAAGCGCCAATTTAATGGCCAGTAGTTCTCGATCCCCGATGGAATAGTTTCTCTCCGCCGGGGAGAAGGTCCTAGAAAAAAACCCACAAGTAACAGCATGCCCGGAAGAATTTTTTTGTAGAAGGACAGCTCCAGCTCCCACTGAGAAGGCATCTACCTCCAATAGGAAGGGTTTAGATGGGTCAGGTCTGGAGAGCACGGGAGCGGAAGAAAAGGCAGACTTGAGATGTTTAAATGCGTCTTCCGCTTGGGGGGACCAGGACTTGGGATTGGCATTTTTCTTGGTTAAAGCCACGATAGGAGCCAAAATAGTGGAAAAGTGTGGAATAAACTGTCTGTAATAATTGGCGAACCCCAAAAAACGTTGGATAGCACGGAGTCCGGAGGGGCGTGGCCAATCTAAGACGGCAGAGAGTTTATCTGGGTCCATTTGTAGTCCCTGGCCAGAGACCAAGTATCCTAGGAAAGGAAGAGATTGACATTCAAAGAGACATTTCTCCATTTTGGCATAAAGTTGATTGTCACGAAGTCTCTGAAGAACCATGCGGACATGCTGGCGGTGTTCTTCTAAGTTGGCAGAAAAAATCAGAATATCGTCCAGATAAACCACAACACAGGAATATAGGAGATCACAAAAAATTTCATTAACAAAGTCTTGGAAGACGGCAGGGGCGTTGCATAGGCCAAAGGGCATGACCAGATACTCAAAGTGTCCATCTCTGGTGTTAAATGCGGTCTTCCATTCGTCCCCCTCCCTGATGCGGATGAGATTATAAGCACCTCTTAAGTCCAGTTTGGTAAAGATGTGGGCACCTTGTAAGCGATCAAAGAGTTCCGAGATAAGAGGTAAGGGGTAGCGGTTTTTTACCGTGATTTTATTAAGTCCGCGGTAATCAATACAAGGACGTAGGGAGCCATCTTTTTTGGACACAAAAAAAAATCCAGCTCCGGCAGGAGAGGAGGACTTGCGGATAAACCCCTTTTTTAAATTCTCCTGGATGTACTCCGACATGGCAAGAGTCTCAGGAGCAGACAGAGGATAGATTCTGCCCCGGGGTGGGGTAGTACCCGGGAGGAGGTCAATAGGACAGTCATAAGGCCTGTGAGGAGGCAAAGTCTCAGCTTGCTTTTTGCAAAAAACGTCAGAATAGTCCATATAAGCCTTAGGAAGACCGGATACAGGGGGAACCACAGGGTCACGGCAAGGAGTACTGGGAACCGATTTAAGACAGTCCTTGTGACAAGAAGTACCCCAGTTCTTGATTTCTCCTGTGGACCAATCAAGGGTTGGGGAATGGCGTTGAAGCCATGGTAATCCAAGAAGAATTTCAGAAGTGCAGTTGGAGAGGACCAAAAATTCTATTTTTTCGTGATGAGGTCCGATGCACATTAGGAGAGGTTCCGTGCGGTAACGCACGGTACAGTCCAATCTTTCATTGTTAACAGAATTGATGTAGAGGGGTCTGGCGAGACTGGTCACCGGGATGTTGAACCTGTTGATGAGAGAGGGCAAAATAAAATTTCCTGCAGATCCGGAATCCAAGAAGGCCGTAGCAGAGAAGGAGAAGGTAGAGGAAGATATCCGCACAGGCACAGTAAGGCGTGGAGAAGCAGAGTAGACATCTAGTAGACTGTCTCATCTTTGTGCGGAGTCAGCATACGTCTTTCCAGGCGGGGAGGACGGATAGGACAATCTTTCAAGAAGTGTTCGGTACCGGCACAGTACAGGCATAGGTTCTCCATGCGGCGTCGTGTCCTCTCTTGAGGTGTCAAGCGAGACCGGTCAACTTGCATAGCCTCCATGGCGGGAGGCACAGGAACGGATTGCAGAGGACCAGAGGAGAGAGGAGCCGGGGAGAGAAACCGCCTCGTGCAAACAAAGTCCATATCCTGGCGGAGCTCCTGACGCCTTTCGGAAAAACGCATGTCAATGCGGGTGGCAAGATGAATAAGTTCATGCAGGTTAGCAGGAATTTCTCGTGCGGCCAGCACATCTTTAATGTTGCTGGATAGGCCTTTTTTAAAGGTCGCGCAGAGGGCCTCATTATTCCAGGATAATTCGGAGGCAAGAGTACGGAATTGGATGGCGTACTCGCCAACAGAAGAATTACCCTGGACCAGGTTCAGCAGGGCAGTCTCAGCAGAAGAGGCTCGGGCAGGTTCCTCAAAGACACTTCGGATCTCTGTGAAGAAGGAGTGTACAGAGGCAGTGACAGGGTCATTGCGGTCCCAGAGCGGTGTGACCCATGACAGAGCTCTCCCAGACAGAAGGCTGACTACGAAAGCCACCTTAGACCTTTTAGTTGGAAACTGGTCCGACATCATCTCCAAGTGCAGGGAACATTGCGAAAGAAAGTCACGGCAAAACTTAGAGTCCCCATCACATTTATCCGGCAAGGATAATCGTAAGCCGGAAGCGGCCACTCGCTGCGGAGGAGGTGCAGGAGCTGGCGGAGGAGATTGTTGCTGGAGCTGTGGTAATAGCTGCTGTAGCATCACGGTCAGTTGAGACAGCTGGTGATAGCTTGTTGCGCTATCTGTTGCGACTGCTGGGCGACCACCGTGGTGACAACTGGCAGTGGGACTTCAGCGGGATCCATGGCCGGATCTACTGTCACGATTCGGCTGGCAGGAGGTGGATCCTCTGTGCCAGAGAGGGATTGGCGTGGACCATGCTGGTGGACCGGTTCTAAGTTGCTACTGGTATTCACCAGACTCCGCCGCAAAGCGGGATGGTCTTGCAGCGGCGGTAGCAACCAGGTCGTATCCACCAGCAACGGCTCAACCTCTCTGACTGCTGAAGATAGGCGCGGTACAAGGGAGTAGACAAGAGCAAGGTCGGACGTAGCAGAAGGTCAGGGCAGGCAGCAAGGATCGTAGTCAGGGGCAACGGCAGGAGGTCTGGAACACAGGCTAGGAACACACAAGGGAACGCTTTCACTGGCACAATGGCAACAAGATCCGGCGAGGGAGTGCAGGGGAAGTGAGGTATAAGTAGGGAGTGCACAGGTGAGAATACTGATTAGGCCTGCTGCGCCAATCAGTGGCGCAGCGGCCCTTTAAATGGCAGAGACCCGGCGCGCGTGCGCCCTAAGGAGCGGGGCCGCGCGCGCCGGGACAACACAGACGGGGAACGGGTCAGGTACGGGAGCCGAGATGCGCATCGCGAGCGGGCGCGTCCCGCATCGCGAATCGCATCCCGGCTGGGAGTAATATCGCAGCGCACCCGGTCAGCAGGTCTAACCGGGGCGCTGCGAATGAGAGAACGCTGCGAGCGCTTCGGGGAGGAGCGGGGACCCGGAGCGCTCGGCGTAACAATTATTCTTGGCTGCGACCCGGGCTATGCTTTTGTTTTGTACTTTCTTGTTCTCTTTTATGAAAACCTTTAATAAAAATTAAAGTAAAAAAAAAAAAAAGAAGAAGAGATTGTATCTATCATCCTACAAAAGGCAATAAAATAAAAAGTAAGTTTTTTTTCCTGCCTGAGTTCCAACAGGATATACCTATTAAAATGTCCATGCGGCAAAGCCTATGTTGGCCAGACTTCAAGACAAATCAAAGTTAGGCTTGGTGAACATAAATCTATAATAAGACGGTATTCACACTTGGAACCAGAGGGAATGAAAGAAACGCAACATGGAGAAACGAGTGTAGAACGACACTTTAAACAATTTGGACACACTACAACAGATCTCAGATGGCACATAATAGAAGAAGTTGAAAGGAGATCAAATAAAGAAATTAAAAAAGCATTATTGAGGCGCAAAGCATATTGGATTACGGAGTTAGCGACAATCTAACTTAAAGGAGTGAACAAAATGTGCAGTTATAAAGGCATTCTTATAAGTAGCTGAGGTTATATAAAAATGCCTGGCATTATATATGAGTTATATTTAAATGCAATAAGCGCTGAAAGAGTTAAAAAAAAAATACACTGGTATGTTAGAACAGTTTATCAACTGGTGCCAGAAACTTAATCAGATTTGTAAATGACTTTTATTAAAAAAAAATTTTTTAATCCTTCCAGTACTAATTAGATGCTGAATACTACAGAGGAAATTATTTTATTTTTGGAACACAGAGCTCTCTGCTGACATCATGACCACAGTGGTCTCTGCTGACACCTCTGTCCATTTTAAGAGCTGTCCAGAGTAGGAAAAAATCCCCATAGAAAACACATGCTGCTCTGGACAGTTCCTAAAATGAACAGATATGTCAGCAGAGAGCACTGTGTTCCAAAAAGAAAAGAATTTCCTCTGTAGTATTTAGCTGCTAATAAGTACTGGAAGGATTAAGATTTTTTAATAGAAGTAATTTACAAATCTGTTTAACTTCCTGGCACCAGTTGATTTAAAAAAAAAAAAAAGAAAAATTTCCAATGGAGTACCCCTTTAACCCAGCTCAGACGCCTCACCTGTGCGCATGATTAAGGCATTGTTCCCCGTAACGTAGCGCGGCAGGCTGGAGCTGAGGCATTTGTCATCTTGCCCACTTGGGATGTAAACCATCGTACCCAATGCATCTTGATGAGAAATTGTGATAATTCAAA